>NW_023331162.1:0-100876 GCF_011100685.1 Canis lupus familiaris | reverse complement strand
ACTGTTTCCCACCTGGGTCTCACCTGGACATGGTGAGATCCCCACCTGGTCCTCACCTGTAACTGGTGATCTCGTTCCCACATGGGAGTCATGTGGACTGTTGGCCGCAGTGTTTCTAGCATCTTTTTTTTTTATTTTATTTATTTATGATAGTCACAGAGAGAGAGAGGCAGAGCACAGGCAGAGGGAGAAGCAGGCCTCATGCACCGGGAGCCCGACGTAGGATTCGATCCCGGGTCTCCAGGATCGCGCCTGGTCCAAAGGCAGGCGCCAACCGCTGCGCCACCCAGGGATCCCATGTGTTTCTAGCTTCTATGTACCTCGTGACTTGTCTTGTACCCCACCAGTGCCTTACCGGACCTGGTGAGTTTGGTTGTCACCTGCACCCACCTGGACCTGGTGATTCTGGTCTGCACCTGAGACTACCCTGGATCTGGTGACTGTGGTCCCCACCTGGGCTTCACCTGGATTTCGGGACTCCGGTCCCCATCTGGGCCTCACCTGGCCCTGTTGACCATGGTCCTCAACTGGGCAAATTGGGACCTGGTGACTGTGTTCCACAACTGAACCTCACCTGGACCAGGTGACTATGCTCCCCCTCTGGGTCTCACCGTGCCCTAGTGACTGTGAAGTCCCTTTGGCTTGACTTGGACCTGCTGACCCTGGTTGCCACCTGCGCCTGACCTCGAACTGTTGACTCTGGTTCTTTCAAGGGCCTCCCCTGTACCTGGTGATCCTGGTCCCCACTGGCCTCACCTGGACATGGTGACTCTTGTCACCACGGGGACTCACCTGGACCTGCTTACTGTGTTCCACACCTGGGCTCATGGACCTGTGGACCATGGTCCCAAGCCGGCACATGGACCTGTTGCCTCTGATCCCCACCGGGCCTCACGTGTACCTGGTAACTCTGGTCCTCACCTGGGCCTCATCTGCACCTAGTGACTCTGGTCCCCACCTGGGCTTCACCTGATCTGGTGACTCTGGTCCCCACCTGGACTTCACCTGGATCTGTGACTCTGGTCCCCACATGGACCTCTCCTGGACCTGGTGACTCTCTTTCCAACATGGACCACCTGGATCTGGTGACTCTGGTCTCAGTTTGGCCTCACCTGGACCTGGTGTCTCTCGTCCCCACTTTGACCTAACTCAGAACTGCTGAATCTTGCCCCCTAGGCCGCACCCAGACCTGGTGACTCTTGTCCCCAGCTATGCCTCAATTCGACCTGATGAATCTGGTCCTCACGTGGGCCTCACATGGACCTGGGACTCAGCTGGATAGAGTGGCTCTGGTTCCACAAGGGCTCACCTGATACTGGTGACTGTGGTCTTATTCTATGCCTCACCAGGACCTAGTGATTCTGTTCCCCATCTGGGCCTGCATGGCCCTAGTGACTCTGGTCCCACCCAGGCATCATTGGGACCTGGATACTCTATTCCACAATTGGGCCTCACTTTGACCAGGGACCTCTGGTCCCATTCTGAGCCTCAAACTAAACTGGTTACTCTGGTACCCCTCTAGGCCTCACCCTTACCTGGTGACTCTGGTCACCCCTTGGGATTCACTTGGGCCTGGTGAATCTGGTCCTAAGCTGGTCCGCACCTGGATCTGGAGACTGGACGCCACCTGGGCCTCACCTGGATTGGTGAATCCTGTTGCCACCTGCGCCTCACCTGGACTTGTGACTGTGGTCCCACCTGGACCTCACCTGGATCTGGTGGCTCTGGTTCCCATATGGGGCTCTTCTGGACCTGGTTCCTGTGGTCTCCATCTGGCCTCCCTGGAACACAATGACTCTGATCCATATTTGGGCCTCTCCTGGACCTGTTGACTCTGGACCTTACCTGGGCATCATTGGGACCTGGATACTCTCTTATATACCTGGGCCTCACCTGGACTGGTGACTGTGGTCCCACCTGGGCCTCACCTGGACGAGGTGACTGGTTCCCACAGGGACCTCACCTGACCTGGTACTCAGGTCCTCATATGTGCATCATGGACCTGTTTTCTCAGTTCCACATCGGGGCCTCACCTGGACCTAGTGATTCTCGTTCCCCCTCTGGGCCTCACCCTGACGTGGTGACTCTGGTCCGCACCTGACTCACACCAGAACCGGGTGGACTCTGGTCCCCCTCTGGGAATCACCCAGAGCTGGGGACACTGATACTCACTGGGCCTCAACAGGACCTGGTGAATCTACTCCTCACTTAGGCCTCGTCTGGACTTGTGACTCTTTTCCCACCTGGCATCTATGGACATTTTTAACTCTGTTCCCGAACTGGGCCTCACTTGGACATGATAACTTTGCTCCATACTTTGGCCGCAACTCGTCCCGATGACTCTGGTCCCCGCACCTAGGCCTCAATCTTGGACCTGGAGACTGTCATTCACAACTGGGTCTCACCTGGACCATGTGACTCTCGTTCCCACATGAATCACACCTGGACCTGGTGACTGTGGTGTACTTGTAGACTCACATTTACCTGGTGACTCTGGCCCCACTAGGGCCTCACCTGGATCTGGTGACTCTGGCCTGCAGGTTGGCATCACCTGGACTTGGTTAGTGGGATGCCACCTGGGCCTCACCCATACCTGGTGACTCAGGTCCCCACGTGGGCCTCTTGGACCTGGTGAATCTGGCCCTTACCTGGGTCTTCTCCCAGACCCTGGGAAATGTGGTCACACCTGGGCCTCACCTAGACCTGGTGAATCTGGTCCCCATCTGGGCCTAACCCATCCTGGTGACTATATTCCCCACCTGGACGGGTTTGCTCAGGACTCTTTCTTGCCCTCACCTTGAACTGGTGACTCTGATCCTATCAGTGCGTCACCCAGACCTGGTGACTCTCGTCCTCACCTGGGCATCATTGGTACCTGGTTACTCTGTTCCACACCTGAGCCTCACCTGACATGATGTCTCTGGGACACTCTGGGCCTCACCCTGACCTGGTGATCTGGTCCCCATCTGGATGTCACCTGGACCAGGTGATTCTGGAACCCCTTTAGGCCTCAACCAGATCTGGTGACTCTTGTCCTCAACTGGGCCTCACCTGGACCTAGTGAATATGCTCCATCTGGGCCTCATTTGGACCTGGTGACTCTGGTCACTCACTGGGCATCATCGGGAAATGGTTCCACTGCATGGCCTGCTGGTTTGCCTAATCTGGACCTGGTAACTCTGGTCCCTACCTTGGCATCTTCGGGTCATCTTGACCTGGTGAGTGGGGTTCCCACCTGGATCTTACCCATGCCTGGTGACACAGGTCCCCACGTGGGCCTCACTTGGACCTGGTGAATGTGGTCCTTTCCTAGTCCTCACCCGGAAGTGGTAAATCTGGTCACCACCTGGGCATCACCTAGTCCTGGAGACTTTGTTCCCCACCTGGACCTGATTGCTTGGACACCTTCTTGGCCTCACCTGGAAGTGGTAACTCTGAACCTAACTGGGCTTCTCCCAGATCTGGTGACTCTGGTCCTCACCGGTGGACCATTATGACTGGATACTCTGTTCCACACCTGAGCCTCACCTGGACATGATGACTCTGGATCCCCTCTGGGCCTCACACTGACATTGTTGCTCTGGTCCCCATCTGGATGTCACCTTGACCAGGTGAATCTGGTACCCCTCTGGGCCTCAACCAGATCTGGTGACTCTGGTCCTCAACTGGGCCTCACCTGGACCTAATGAATATGCTCCATCTGGGCCTCATTTGGACCTGGTGACTCTGGTCCCTTCGTGGGCAACAACGGGACATGGTTCCACATAATGGTCTGCAGGTTGGCCTCTTCTTTATCTGGTAACTCTGGTCCCTATCTGGGCAGCATCGGGACACGGTTTCTCTGCATGGCCTGCAGGTTGGCGTCACCTGGACCTCGTAACTCTGGTCCCTACCTGGGCATCATCGGGACACGGTTCCTCTGCATGGCCTGCAGGTTGGCCTCACCTAGACCTGGTGAGTGGGCTTGCCACCTGGGCCTCACCCATACCTGGTGACACAGGTCTCACGTGGGCCTCACTTGGACCTGGTGAATCTGGTCCTTACCTGGTCCTCACCCGGAACTGGTAACCCTTGTCACCACCTGGGAATCACCTGGACCTGGTGAATCTGGTCCCCATCTGGGCCTCACCCATTCCTGGTGACTTTGATCCCCACCTGGACCTGATTGCTGTGGACTCCTTCTTCGCATCAACTGGAACTTGTGACTCTGCTCTTAACTGGGCCTCACCCAGATCTGGTGACTCTGGTCCTCACATGTGGACCATTATGACCTGGATACTCTGTTCCACACCTGAACCTCACCTGGACATGATGATTCTGGAGGCACTCTGGGCCTCACCCTGACATGGTGACTCTGGTCCCCATCTGGATGTCCCCTAGACCAGGTGAATCTGGTACCCCTCTAGGCGTCAACTAGACCTGGTGACTCTGGTCCTCATCTGGGCCTCACCTGGACCTAGTGAATATTCTCCCCACCTGTGCCTCGCTGGACCTGGTGACTTTGATTCTACCTGGGCATCATTGGGACATGGGTACTGTATTACCCACTGGGACTGACCTGATCCTGGTAACTCTGGTCCTGACTTTGGCCTCTTCTGTACCAGGTGACTATGGCTCGACCTGGGCCTCACCTCTACCTGGTGACTCTGATCCTAAGCATGGGCTCACCTGACCTGGTGACTGTGGTTCCCATCGAGACCTCACTTGGACCTCATGTCTCCGGTTACACCTGGGCCTCACAAGGACCTGGTGTCTCTGGTACCCACCTGGGTAGCATCAGGATATGGTTACACTGTTCACTAACACTCATCCAGCCGGACCTAATAACTCTGGTCTTCACCTGGGGCACACGAGGACATGGTGACACTGGTTCCCACCTGGGTCTCACCTGGACATGGTGAGTCGGATCCCCACCTGGTCCTCACCTGTAACTGGTGATTTTCGTTCCCACATGGACATCATGTGGACCTGGTGGCGGCAGTGTTTCTAGCTTCTCATGTACCTCGTGTCTCTGGTCCCCACCGGGGCATCTCCGGGACCGGGTAAGTGTGGTTGCCACCTGCACTTCACATGGACCTGGTGATTCTGGTCTGCACCTGAGACTACCCTGGATCTGGTGACTGTGGTCCCCACCTGGGCTTCACCTGAATTTGGGGACTCCAGTCCCCATCTGGGCCTCACCTGGCCCTGTTGACCATGGTCCTCAACTGTGCGAAATTGGGACCCGGTGTCTGTGTTCCACAACTGGAACTCACCTGGACCAGGTGACTCTGGTCCCACTCTGGGTGTCACCGTGCCCTAGTGACTGTGAACCCCACTTTGGCCTGACTTGGACCTGCTGACCCTGGTTGCCACCTGCGCCTGACCACGAACTGTTGACTCTGGTTCTTTCAAGGGCCTTCCCTGGACCTGGTGATCCTGGTCGGACCTGGCTCACACCTGGACGTGGTGACTCCTGTCACCAATGGGGACTCACCTGGACCTGCTTACTGTGTTCCACACCTGGGCCTCAAGTAGACCTGTTGACCATGGTCCCCAAGCCGGCCTCACATGGACCTGTTGCCTCTGATCCCCACCGGATCCTCACGTGTACCTGGTATCTCTGGTCCTCACCTGGGCCTCATCTTGTCCTAGTGACTCTGGTCCCCACCTGGGCTCACATGGATCTGGTGACTCTGGTCCCCACCTGGACTTCACCTGGATCTGGTGACTCTGGACCCCACCTGGACCTCTCCTGGACCTCATGACTCTCTTTCCAACATGGACCTCACCTGGATCTGGTGAATTTGGTCCTCAGTTTGACCTCACCTGTACCTGGTGTCTCTCGTCCCCACTTTGACCTAACTCAGAACTTCTGAATCTTGCCCCACCTAGGCCGCACCCAGACCTGGTGACTCTTGTCCCCAGCTATGCCTCAATTCGACCTGATGAATCTGGTCCTCACGTGGGACTCACCTGTTCCTGGGACTCAGCTGGATTGAGTGGCTCTGGTTCTCACAAGGGGCTCATCTGATACTGCTGAATGTGGTCTTATTCTATGCCTCACCAGGACCTAGTGATTCTGTTCCGCATCTGGGCCTGCATGGCCCTAGTGACTCTGGTCCTCACCCAGGCGTTATTGTGAACTGGATACTCTATTCCACACCTGGGCCTCTCTTTGACCAGGGACCTCTGGTCCCATTCTGGGCCTCAAACTAAACTGGTTACTCTGGTCCCCCCTCTGGGCCTCACCCTGCCCTGGTGACTCTGGTCACCCATTGGGCTTCACTTGGGCCTGGAGAATCTGGTCCTTATCTGTTCCGCACCTGGATCTGGTGACTGGTCGCCACCTGGGCCTCAACTGGACTTGGTGAATCCTGTTGCCTCCTGCGGCTCACCTGGACCTTGTGACTGTGGTCCCACCTGGACCTTACCTGGACGAGTTGACTGGTTCCCACAGGGACCTCACCTGCACCTGGTGACTCAGGTCCTCATATGGGCTTCATGAGACCTGGTTTCTCAGTTCCACATCGGGGCCTCATCTGGACCTAGTGATTCTCGTCCCCCTCTGGGCCTTACCCGGACGTGGTGATTCTGGTCCCCATATGGATGTCACCTGGACCAGGGGATTATGGTACCCCTCTGGGCCTCAACCAGATCTGGTGACTCTGGTCCTCAACTGGCCCTCACCTGGACCTAGTGAATATGCTCCATCTGGGCCTCATTTGGACCTGGTGACTCTGGTCACTACCTGGGCATCATCGGGACATGGTTCCACTGCATGACCTGCAGGTTGGCCTCACCTGGACCTGGTAACTCTGGTCCATATATGGGCATCATCGGGACATGATTCCACTGCATGTCCTGTAGGTTGGCCTCACCTGGACCTGGTAACTCTCGTCCCTACCTGGGCATCATTGGGACCTGGTTCTTCTGCATGGCCTGCAGATTGGCCTCACCTGGATCTGGTGATTGGGTTTGTCACCTGGGCCTCACCCTTGCCTAGTGACACAGGTCCCCACGTGGGCCTCACTTGGACCTGGTGAATCTGGTCCTTACCTGGTGGTCACCCGGAACTGGTAATTCTGGTCACCACATGGGAATCACCTGGGTCTGGGGAATCTGGTCCCCATCTGGGACTCACCCAGTCCTGTTGACTTCTTCCCCACCTGGACCTGATTGCTGTGGACTCCTTCTTGGCTAACCTGGAACTGCTGACTCTGATGCTAACTGGGCCTCACCCAGATCTGGTGACTCTGGTCCTCACCTGTGGACCATTATGACCTGGATACTCTGTTCCACACCTGAGCCTCACCTGAATATGTTGACTCTGGATCCCCTCTGGGCCTCAGCCTGACATGGTGACTCTGGTCCCCATCTGGATGTCACCTGGACCAGGTGATTCTGGTACCCCTCTAGTCCTCAACTTGACCTGGTGATCCTGGTTCCCACCTGGGCCTCACCTGGACCTGGTGACTCTTGTCACCACCGGGGACTCACTTGGACCTGGTTACAGTGTTCCACACTGGGCCTCAAGTAGAACTATTGACCATGGTCCCAAGCCTGCCTCACATGGACCTGTTGCCTCTGATACCTACCAGCGCCTCACGTGTACCTGGTAACTCTGGTCCACACCTGGGCCTCTTTTGCACCTAGTGACTCTGGTCCCCACCTGGGCTTCAACTCGATCTGGTGACTCTGGTCCCCACCTGGACTTCACCTGGATCTGGTGACTGGTCCCCACGTGGATCTCTCCTGGACCTGGTGACTCTCTTTCCAACATGGACCTCACCTGGATCTGGTGACTCTGGTCCTTAGTTTGGCCTCACCTGGAACTGGTGTCTGTCGTCCCCACTTTGACCTAATTCAGAACTGCTGAATCTTCCCCCACCTAGGCCGCACCCAGACATGGTGACTCTTGTCCCCAGCTATGCCTCATCGACCTGATGAATCTGGTTCTCACGTGGGCCATACATGGACCTGGGACTCAGCTGGATAGAGTGGCTCTGGTTCCCACAAAGGGATCACCTGATACTGGTGACTGGGATCTTTTTCTATGCCTCAGCAGGACCTAGTGATTTTGTTCCCCATCTGGGCCTGCATGGCCCCAGTGACTCTGGTCCTCACCCAGGCATCATTGGGACCTGGATACTCTATTCAACACCTGGGCCTCACTTTGACCAGGGACCTCTGGTCGCATTCTGGGCCTCAAACTTAACTGGTTACTCTGGTTCCCCCTCTGGGACTCACCCTTACCTGGTCACTCTGGTCACACCTTGGGCTTCACTTGGGCCTGGTGAATCTCGTCCTTAGATGGTCTTCCCCTGGAATTGGTGACTGGTCGCCACCTGGGTCTCACCTGGACTTGGTGAATCCTGTTGCCATCTGCACCTTACCTGGACCTTGTGACTGTGGTCCCACCTGGACCTCACCTGGATCTGGCGGCTCTGGTTCCCATAAGGGGCACTGCTGGACCTGGTTCCTGTGGTCTCCATCTGGCCTCACTTGGAACACAATGACTCTGACCCATTTTTGGGCCTCTTCTGGACCTGTTGACTCTGGTCCTTACCTGGGCATCATTGGGACCTGGATACTCTCTTATATAACTTGGCCTCACCTGGACCTGGTGAGTGTGGTCCCACCTGGGCCTCACCTGGACGAGGTGACTGGTTCCCACAGGGACCTCACCTGGACCTGGTGACTCAGGTCCTCATATGGGCATCTATCGACCTGGTTTCTCAGTTCCACATCGGGGCCTAACCTGGACATAGTGATTCTCGTCCGACTCTGGGTGTCACCCTGACGTGCTGTCTCTGGTTCCCACCTGGATATCATCAGAACCGGGTGACGCTGGTCCCCCTCTGGGACTCACGTGGAGCTGGGGACCCTGGTCCTCAACTGGGCGTAAACAGGACCTGGTGAATCTACTCACTTAGGCCTCGTCTGGACCTTGTGACTCTTTTCCCACCTGGCATCAATGGGACATGGTTACTCTGTTCCCCACCTGAGCCTCACCTAAACATGATAACTTTGCTCCACACTTTGGCCTCAACTGGTCCTGATGACTCTGGTCCCCCCACCTAGGCCTCAATCTGGACCTGGTGACTGTGGTCCCCACCTGGGTCTCACCTGGACCTGGTGACTCTCGTTCCCACATGAACCACACCTGGACCTGGTGACTGTGGTGTTTTTGTAGACTCACATTTACCTGGTGACTCCGGTCCCCACTAGGGCCTCACGTGGATCTGGTGACTTTGGCCTGCAGGCTGGCCTCACCTGGACCTGGTGAGTGGGGTTGCCACCAGGACCTCACCCATACCTGGTGACTCTGTCCCCACAAGGGCCTCTTGGATCTGGTGAATCTGGTCCTTACCTGGTCCTCTCCCAGACCTGGGGACTCTGGTCACCACCTGGGCCTTACCTGGACCTAGTGAATCTGGTCCCCATCTGGGCCTCACCCAATCCTGGTGGCTTTGTTCCCCACCGGGACCTGATTGCTGTGGAGTCTTTCTTGGCCTCACCTGGAACTGGGGACTCTGATCCTATCTGCTCGTCACCCAGACCTGGTGACTCTGGTCCTCACCTGGGCATCATTGGTACATGGTGACTCTGTTCTACACCTGAGCCTCACCTGGACATGATGACTCTGGAACCTCTCTGGGCCTCACCCTGACCTGGTGACTCTGGTCCCCATCTGGATGTCACCTTGACCAGGGGATTCTGGTACCCCTATAGGCCTCAACCAGATCTGGTGCCTCTGGTCCTCAACTGGGCCTCACCTGGACCTAGTGAATATGATCCATCTTGGCCTCATTTGGACCTGGTGACTCTGGTCCCTACCTGGGCATCATAGGGATATGGTTCCACTGCATGGCCTGCAGGTTTGCCTCACCTGGACCTTGTAACTCTGGTCCCTACCTGGTCATCATCGGGACATGGTTCCACACATGCCTGCAGGTTGGCCTCACCTGGACCTGGTAACTCTAGTCCCTACCTGGGCATCATCGGGACATGGTTCCTCTACATGGCCTGCAAGTTGGCATCACCTGGACCTGGTGAGTGGGGTTGTCACCTGTGCCTCACCCATGCCTGGTGACACAGGTCCCCACGTGGGCCTCACTTGGACCGGGTGAATCTGGTCCTTACCTTGTTCTCACCCGGAACTCATAACTCTGGTCACCACCTGGGAATCACCTGGGCCTGGTGTTTCTGGTCCCAATCTGGGCGTCATCCAGTCCTGGTGACATTGTTCCCCACCTGGACCTGATTGCTGTGGACCCTTTCTTGGCCTCACCTGGACCTGGTGACTCTGATCCTATCTGCGCGTCACCCAGACCTGGTGACTCTGGTCCTCACCTGGACATGATTGGTACCTGGTGACTCTGTTCCACACCTGAGCCTCACCTGGACACGATGGCTATGGAACCACTCTGGGCCTCACCCTAACCTGGTGACTCTGGTCTCCATCTGGATGCCACTTGGACCAGGTGTCTGGTACCCCTCTAGTCCTCAACGAGATCTGGTGCCTCTGGTCCTGAACTGGGCCTCACCTGGACCTAGTGAATATGCTCCATCTGGGCCTCACCTGGACCTGGTAAGTCTGGTGCCTACCTGGGCATCATCGGGACATGGTTCCACTGCATGGCCTGCAGGTTGGCCTCACCTGGACCTGGTAAATCTGGTCCCTAGCTGGGCATCGTCGTGACACGGTTCCTCTGCATGGCCTGCAGGTTGGCCTCACCTTGACCTGGTGAGTGGGTTGCCACCTGTGCCTCACCCATACCTGGTGACACAGGTCCCCACGTGGGCCTCACTTGCACCTGGTGAATATGGTCCTTACTTGGTCCTCACCCGGAACTGGTAACTCTGGTCATCATCAGGGAATCTCCTGGACCTTGTGAATCTGGTCCCCGTCTGGGCCTCACCCAGTCCTGGTGACTTTGTTCCCCACCTGGACCTGATTGCTGTGAAATCCTTATTGGCCTCACCTGGAACTGGTGCCTCTGGTCCTAACTGGACTCACCCAGATCTGGTGATTCTGGTCCTCACCTGTGGACCATTATGACCTGGATACTCTGTTCCACACCTGAGCCTCACCTGGTCATGATGACTCTGGATCCCCTCTGGGCCTCAGCCTGACATGGTGACTCTGGTCCCCATCTGGATATCACCAATACCAGGTGAATCTGGTACCCCTCTATGCCTCAACTAGACCTGGTGACTCTGGTCCTCAACTGGGCCTCAACGGGACCTAGTGAACCTGCTCCCCACCTGCGCCTCATCTGGACCTGGTGACTCTGGTTCTACCTGGGCATCATCGGGACATGGTTACTTTATTCCCCACTGGGACTGACCTGATCCTGGTAACTCTAGTCCTGACTTTGACCTCTTCTGTACCAGGTGACTCTGGCTCAACCTGGGCCTCACCTGTAACTGGTGACTCTGACCTAAGCATGGCCTCACCTGATCTGGTGACTGTGGTTCCCATCGGGACCTCACCTGGACCTCATGTCTCTTGTCCCATCTGGGCTTCACCAGGCCCTGGTGTCTCTGGTCCCCACCTGGGTAGCATCAGGATATGGTCACACTGTTCACTAACAGTGAGCCACCCGGACCTATTAACTGTGGTCTTCACCTGGGGAACACCTGGACATGGTGACACTGGTACCCACCTGGGTCTCACCTGGACATGGTGAGTCTGATCCCCACCTGTGCCTCAATGTAACTGGTGATTCTCGTTCCGACATGGACATCATGTGGACCTGGTGGCTGCAGTGTTTCGAGCTTCTCATGCACCTCGTGGCTCTGGTCCCCACCAGGGCCTCACCGGGACCTGGTGAGTGTGGTTGCCACCTGCACCTCACCTGGACTTTGCTGATTCTTGTCTGCCCCTGAGACTACCCTGGATGTGGTGACTGTGGTCCCCACCTGGGCTTCACCTGGATTTGGGGACTCCGGTCCCCATTTGGGCCTCTCCTGGCCCTGATGACCATGGTCCTCAACTGAGCACAATTGGGACCCGGTGACTGTGTTCCACAACTGGACCTCACCTGCACCATGTGACTCTGGTCCCACTCTGGGTCTCACCGTGCCCTAGTGACTGTGAATCCAACTTTGGCCTGACTTGGACCTGCTGACGCTGGTTGCCACCTACGCCTGACCTCGAACTGTTGACTCTGGTTCGTTCAAGGGCTTACCCTGTACCTGGTGATCCTGGTACCCACCTGGGACTCACCTGGACGTGGTGACTCTTGTCACCACCGGGGACTCACCTGGACCTGCTTACCTTGTTCCACATCTGGGCCACAAGTAGACTTGTTGACCATGGTCTCCAAGCCGGCCTCACATGGACCTGTTGCCTCTGTTCCCCACCGGGGCCTCACGTGTACCGGGTATCTCTGGTCCTAACCAGGGCCTTATCTGGACCTAGTGACTCTGGTCCCCATCTGGGCTTCACATGGATCTGGTGACTCTGGTCCCCACCGGGACTTCACCTGGATCTGGTGACTCTAGACTCGACCTGGACCTCTCCTGGACCTCGTGACTCTCTTTCCAACATGGACCTCACCTGGTTCTGGTGACTCTGGTCCTCAGTTTGGCCTCACCTGGACCTGGTGTCTCTCGTCCCAACTTGGACCTAATTCAGAACTGCTGAATCTTGCCCCACCTAGGCCGCACCCATACCTGGTGACTCTTGTCCCCAGCTATGCCTGAATACAACCTGATGAATCTGGTCCTCACGTGGGCCTCACATGGACCTGGCACTCAGCTGGATAGAGTGGCTCTGGTTCCCACAAGGGGCTCACCTGATACTGCTGAATGTGGTCTTATTCTATGCCTCACCAGGACCTAGTGATTCTGTTCCCCATCTGGCCTGCATGGCCCTAGTGACTCTGGTCCTCACCCAGGCGTCACTGGGACCTGGATACTCTATTCCACACCTGGGCCTCACTTTGACCAGGGACCTCTGGTCCCATTCTGGGCCTCAAACTAAACTGGTTACTCTGGTTCACCCTCTGGCCCTCACCCTGACCTGGTGACTCTGGTCACCCGTTGGGCTTCACTTGGGCCTGGAGAATCTGGTCCTTATCTGTTCCGCACCTGGATCTGGTGACTGGTCGCCACCTTGGCCTCACCTGGACTTGGTGAATCCTGTTGCCACCTGCGCCTCACCTGGAACTTGCGACTGTGGTCCCGCCTGGACCTCACCTGGACGAGGTGACTGGTTCCCACAGGGACCTCACCTGGACCTGGTGACTCAGGTCCTCATATGGGCATCATGGGACCAGGTTTCTCAGTTCCACATCGGGGCCTCACCTGGACCTTGTGATTCTTGTACCACTCTGGGCCTCACCCTGACGTGGTGACTCTGGTACCCACCTGGATATCACCAGAACCGGGTGACTCTGGTCCCCCTCTGGGACTCACCCGGAGATGGGGACACTGGTACTCAGCTGGTCCTCAACTGGACCTGGTGAATCTACTCCTCACTTAGGCCTCGTCTGGACCTTGTGACTCTTTTCCCATCTGAAAAAATGGGACATGGTTACTCTGTTCCCCACCTTGGCCTCACATGAACATGATAACTTTGATCCACACTTTGGCCTCAACTGGTCCTGATGACTCTGGTCCCCCCACCTAGGCCTCAATCTGGACCTGGTGACTGTGGTCCCCACCTGGGTCTCACCTGGATCTGGTGACTCTCGTTCCCACATGAACCACACCTGGAATAGGTGACTGTGGTGTTCTTGTAGACTCACATTTACCTGGTGACACCGGTCCCCACTAGGGCCTCACCTGGTTCTGCTGACTGTGGCCTGTAGGTTGGCCTCACCTGGACCTGGTGAGTGGGGTTGCCACCTGAGCTTCACCCATACCTGGTGACTCAGGAACACACGTGGTCCTCTTGGACCTGGTGAATCTAGTCCTTACCTGGTCCTCTCCCAGACCCAGGGACTCTGGTCACCGCCAGGGCCTCACCTGGACCTGGTGAATCTCTTCCCCATCTGGGCCTCACCCAGTCTTGGTGACTTTGTTCCACACCTGGACCTGATTGCTTTGGAATCTTTCTTGGCCTCACCTGGAACTGGTAACTCTTATCCTCTCTGTGCGTGACTCAGGCCTGGTGACTCTGGTCATCACCTGGGCATCATTGGTACCTGGTGACTCTGTTCCACACCTGAGCCTCACCTGGACATGATGACTCTGGAACCTCTCTGGTCCTCACCCTGACCTGGTGACTCTGGTCCCCATCTGGACGTCACCTGGACCAGGTGATTCTGGTACCCCTCTAGGCCTCAACCAGATCTGGTTTCTCTTGTCCTCAACTGGGCCTCGGCTGGTCCTAGTGAATATGCTCCATCTTGGCCTCATTTGGACCTGGTTACTCTGGTCCCAACCAGGGCATCATGGGGACATGGTTCCATTGCATGGCCTGCAGGTTGGCCTCACCTGGACCTGGTAACTCTGGTCCCTACCTTGGCATTATTGGACCCGGTTACTTTGCATGGCCTGCAGGTAGGCCTCACCTGGACCTGGTGAGTGGGGTTGTCACTTGGGCCTCACCCATACCTGGTGACACAGGCCCCTACGTGGGCCTCACTTGGACCTGGTGTATCTCGTAATTCTGCTTGACCACCTGAGGATCACCTGGACCTGGTGAATCTGGTAACTCTGGTCACGACCTGGGAATCACCTGGACCTGGTGAATCTGTGTCCCCATCTGGGCCTCACCCAGTCCTGGTGACTTTTTTCCCCACCTGGCCCTGACTGCTGTGGACTCCTTCTTAGCCTCACCTGGAACTGTTGACTCTGATCCTAACTGGGCCTCACCCAGATCTGTTGACTCTGGTCCTCACCTGTAGATCATTATGACCTGGATATTCTGTTCCACACCTGAGACTCACCTGGACATGATGACTCTGGATCCCCTCTGGGCCTCTCCCTGACATGGTGAATCTGGTCCCCATCTGGACGGCACCTAGACCAGGTGAATCTGGTACCCCTCTAGGCCTCAACTAGACCTGGTGACTCTGGTCCTCTACTGGGCCTCAACGGGACGTAGTGAATATGCTCCCCAACTTCGCCTCATCTGGACATGGTGACTCTGGCTCCACCTGGGCCTCACCTGTAACTGGTGACTCTGATCCTAAGCATGGCCTCACCTGACCTGGTGACTGTGGTTCCCATCGGGACCTCACCTGGACCTCGTGTCTCCGGTCCCACCTGGGCCTCACCAGGACCTGGTGTCTCTGCTACCCACCTGGGTAGCATCAGGATATGGTTACACTGTACACTAACAGTGACCCAGCCGGACCTATCAACTCTGGTCTTCACCTGGGCCACTCCTGCACATGGTGACACTCGTTCCCACCTGTGTCTCACCTGGAAATTGTGAGTCAGAACCCCACCTGGTCCTAACCTGTAACTGGTGATTCTCATTCCCACATGGATATCATGTGGACCTGGTGGCTGCAGTGTTTCTAGTTTGTCATGTACCTCGTGACTCTGGTCCCCACCAGGGCCTCACCGGGACATGGTGAGAGTGGTTGCCAACTGCACCTCACCTGGACCTGCTGATTCTGGTCTGCACTTGAGACTACCCTGGATCTGGTGACTGTTGTCCCCACCTGGGCTTCACCTGGATTTGGGGACACCGGTCCCCATCTTGGCCTCACCTGGCCCTTTTGACCATGGTCCTCAACTGGGCAAAATTGGGACGCGGTAACTGTGTTCCACAACTGAACCTCACCTGCACCATGTGACTCTGGTGCCCCTCTGGGTCTCACCATGCCCTAGTTACTGTGAACCCCACTTTGGCCTGACTTGGACCTGCTGACCCTGGTTGCCACCTGCGCCTGACCTCGAACTGTTGACTCTGGTTCTTTCAAGGGCCTCCCCTGTACCTGGTGATCCTGGTCCGCAACTGGGCTTCACCTGGACGTGGTGACCCTTGTCACCACCGAGGACTCACCTGGACCTGCTTACTGTGTTCCACACCTGGGTCTCAAGTAGACCTGTTGACCATGGTCCCCAAGCCGGCCTCACATGGACCTGTTGCCTCTGATCCCCACCGGGGCCTCACGTGTAGCTGGTAACTCTGGTCCTCACCTTGCCCTGATCTGGACCTAGTGACTCTGGTCCCCACCTGTGCTTCACCTGGATCTGGTGATTCGGGTCCCCACCTGGACCTCACCTGGATCTGGTGACTCTGGTCCTCAGTTTGGCCTCACCTGGACCTGGTGTCTCTCGTCCCCACTTTGACCTAACTCAGAACTGCTGAATTTGACCCGCCTAGGCCGCATCCAGACCTGGTGACTCTTGTCCCCAGCTATGCCTCAATTCGACCTGATGAATCTGGTCCTCACGTGGGCCTCACATGGACCTGGGACTCACCTGGATAGAGTGTCTCTGGTTCCCACAAGGGGCTCACCTGATACTGTTGACTGTGGTCTTATTCTATGCCTCACCAGGACCTAGTGATTCTGTTCCCCATCTGGGCCTGCATGGCCCTAGTGACTCTAGTCCTCACCCAGTCATCATTGGTACCTGGATACTCTATTCTACAACTAAGCCTCACTTTGTCCAGGGACCTCTGGTCCCATTCTGGTCCTTAAACTAAACTGGTTACTCTGGTTCCCGCTCTGGTCCTCACCCTTACCTGGTGACTCTGGTCACCCCTTGGGCTTCACTTGGGCCTGGTGGGTCTGGTCATTAGCTGGTCCGCACCTGGATCTGCTGACTGGACGTCACCTGGACCCCACGTGTACTTGGTGAATCCTCTTGCCACCTGCCCCTCACCTGGACCTTGTGACTGTGGCCCCACCTGGACCTCACCTTGACCTGGTGGCTCTGGTTCCCACATGGGGCTCTCCTGGACCTGGTTCCTGTGGTCTCAATCTGGCCTCACCTGGAACACAATGACTGTGATCCATTTTTGGTCCTTTCCTGGACCTGTTGACTCTGGTCCTTACCTGGGCATCATTGGGACCTGGATACTCTCTTAAATACCTGGGCCAAACCTTGACCTTGTGACTGTGGTCCCACCTGGGCCTCACCTGGACGAGGTGACAGGTTCCCACAAGGACCTCACCTGGACCTGGTGACTCAGGTCCTCATATGGGCATCATGGGACCTGGTTTCTCAGTTCCACATCGCGGCCTCACCTGGACCTAGTGATTCTCGTCCCATTATGGTCCTCATCCTGACGTGGTGACTCTGGTCCCCACCTGGATATCACCAGAACCGGGTGACGCTGGTCCCCCTCTGGGACTCACCGGGAGCTGGGGACACTGGTCCTCAACTGGGCCTCAACAGGACCTGGTGAATCTACTCCTCACTTAGGCCTCGTCTGGACCTTGTGACTCTTTTCCCACCTGGCATCAATGGGACATGATTAGTCTGTTCCCCACCTGGGCCTCACCTGGACATGAGAACTTTGCTTCACACTTTGGCCTCAACTGGTCCTGATGATCTGGTCACCCGACCTAGGCGTCAATCTGGACCTGATTGCTGTGGACTCCTTCTTAGCCTCAACTGGAACTGGTGACTCTGTTCCAGATTGAAGATTCCCAATCTGGGCCTCACCTGGCCTTGTCAACCATGGTCCTCAACTGGCAAAATTGGGACCCGGTGACTGTGTTCCACCCCTGGACCTCACTTGGACCAGGTGACTCTGGTCCCCCTCTGGGTCTCACCGTGCCCTAGTGACCATGAACCCCACTTTGGCCTGACTTGGACCTGCTGACCCTGGTTGACACCTGCGCCTGACCTCGAACTGTTGACTCTGGTACATTCAAGGGCTTCCCCTGTACCTGGTGATCCTGGTCCCCCCCTGGGACTCACCTGGACGTGGTGACTCTTGTCACCACCGGGGACTCACCTGGACCTGGTTACTGTGTTCCACAGCTGGGCTTCAAGTAGACCTGTTGACCATGGTATCGAAGCCGGCCTCATATGCACCTGTTGCCTCTGATTCCCACCGGGGCTTCAAGTGTACCTGGTAAAATAGGTCCTCACTTGGGCCTCATCTGGACCTAGTGATTCTGGTCCCCACCTTGGCTTCACCTGGATCTGGTGACTCTGGTCCTCAGTTTGGCCTCACCTGTACCTGGTGACTCAGGTCCTCATTTGGTCATTATGGGACCTTTTTTCTCAGTTCCACATCGGGGCCCCACCTGAAACTAGTGATTCTCGTCCCCCTCTGGGCTTCACGCTGACGTGGTGAGTCTTATCCCCACCTGGATATCACCAGAACCGGGTGACTCTCTTCCCCCTCTGGGACTCACCCGGACCTGGGGACACTGGTGCTCAACTGGGCCTCCACAGGACCTGGTGAATCTAGTCCTCACTTAGGCCTCATCTGTACCTTGTGACTCTTTTCCCACCTGGCATCAATGGGACATGGTTACTCTGTTCCCCAACTAGACATCACCTGGACATGACAACTTTGCTCCACACTTTGGCCTCAACTTGTCCTGATCAATTTGTTCCCCCCACCTAGGCCTCAATCTGGACCTGGTGACTATGGTCCCCACCTGGGTCTCACCTGGACCTGGTGACTCTCGTTCCCACATGAACCACACCTGGACCTGGTGACTGTGGTTTTCTTGTAGACTCACATTTACCTGGTGACTCCGGTCCCCACTAGGGCCTCACCTGGATCTGGTGACTCTGGCCTGAAAGTTGGCCTCACCTGGACTTGGTGAGTGGGGTTGCCACCTGGGCCTCACCCATACCTGGTGACTCAATTTCACACGTGGGCCTCTTGGACCTGGTGAATCTCGTCCTTTCCTGGTCCTCTCCCAGACCCGGGGACTCTGGTCACCACCTCGCCTCACTTGGACCTGGTGAATCTGGTCCCCATCTGGGCCTCACCCAGTCCTGGTGACTTTGTTCCCCACCTGGACCTGATTGCTGTGGACTCTCTCTTGGCCTCACCTGGAACTGGTGACTCTGATCCTATCTGAGCATCACCAAGACCTTGTGACTCTGGTCCTCACCTGGGCTTCATTGGTACCTGGTGACTCTGTTCCACACCTCAGTCTCACCTGGACATGATGACTCTGGAACCACTCTGGGCTTCAACCTGACCTGGTGACTCTTGTCCCCATCTGGATGTCAACTGGACCAGGTGATTCCTGTACCCCTCTAATACTCAACCACATCTGGTGACTCTGGTCCTCAACTGGGCCTCACCTGGACCTAGTGAATATGCTCCAACTGGGCCTCATTTGGACCTGGTAACTCTGGTCCCTTCTTGGGCATCATCGGGACATGGCTCAGCTGCATGGCCTTCAGGTTTGCCTCACCTGGACCTGGTAACTCTGGTCCCTACCTGGGCATCATCGGGACATGGTTCCTCTACATGGCATGCAGGTTGGCCTCACCTGGACCTGGTGAGTGGGGTTGGCACCTGGGCCTCACCCATACATGGTGACACAGGTCCCCCGTGGGCCCAGTATGACCTGGTGAAACTCGTCCTTACCTGGTCGTCACCCGCACCTGGTAACCCTGATCACCACCTGGGAATCACCTGGACCTGGTGAATCTGGTCCCCATCTGAGCCTCACCCAGTCCTGGTGACTTTGTTCCCCTCTGGACCTGATTGCTGTGGACTCCTTCTTGGCCTCAACTGGAAGTGGTGACTCTGATCCTACCTGGGCCTCACCCAGATCTGGTGACTCTGGTCCTCATGTGGGCATCTTGGTACCTGGTGACTCAGTTCCACACCTGAGCCTAACCTGGACATGATGACTCTGGAAACTCTCTGGTCCTCACCCTGTCCTGGTGACTCTGGTCCCCATCTGGATGTCACCTTGACCAGGTGATTTTGGTACCCCTCTGAGCCTCAAACAGATCTGGTGATTCTGGTCCTCAACTGGGCCTCACCTGGACATAGTGAATATGCTCCATCTGGGCCTCATTTGGACCTGGTGACTCTGGTCCCTCCCTCGGCATCATCGGTACATGGTTCCACTGCATGGCCTGCGGGATGGTATCACCTGGACCTGGTAACTCTGGTTCCTACATGAGCATCATCGGGACACGGTTCCTCTGCATGGCGCGAAAGATGGCCTCTCCTGGACCTGGTGAGTATGGTTGCCACCTGTGCCTCACCCGTACCTGGGAACACAGGCCCCTCGTCGGCCTCTTGGACCTGGTGAATCTGGTCCTTACCTGGTCGTCTCCCATACCTGGGGTCTCTGGTCACCCCCTGGGCTTCACCTGGACCTGGTCAATCTGGTCCCCATCTGGGCATCACCCAGTCCTGGTGACTTTGTTCCCCACCTGGATGATTGCTGTGGACAATTTCTTGGCCTCACCTTGAACTGGTGACTCTGATCCTTTCTGCGCATTACCCAGACCTGGTGACTCTGGTTCTCACCTGGGCATCTTTGGTACCTGATGACTCTGTTCCACACCTGAGCCTCACCTGGACATGTTAACTCTGGAACCTCTCTGGGCCTCATCCTGACCTAGTTAACATACTCCCCACCTGCGCCACATCTGGGCCTGGTGACTCTGGTTCTACCTGGGCATCACCGGGACATGGTTACTCTATTCCCAATTGGAGTGACCTGATCCTGGTAACTCTGGTCCTGACTTTGGCCTCTTCTGTACCAGTTGACTCTGGATCCACCTTGGGTTCACCGTTAACTGGTGACTCTGATCCTAAGCATGGCCTCACCTGACCTGGTGACTGTGGTTCCCATCGGGACCTCACCTGGACCTCATGTCTCTGGTCCCAACTGGGACTCACCAGGACCTGGTGTCTCTGGTACCCACCTTGGTAGCATCAGGATACGGTTACACTGTTCACTAACAGTGACCCAGCCGGACCTATTAACTCTGGTCTTCACCTGGGCCACACCTGGACATGTTGACGCTGGTTCCCACCTGGGTCTCACCTGGACATGGTGAGTCGCATCCACAACTGGTCCTCCCCAGTAACTGGTGATTCTCGTTCCCACATGGACATCATGTGGACGTGGTGGCTGCAGTGTTTCTAGCTTCTCATGTACCTCGTGACTCTGGTCCCCACCAGGGCCTTACAGGGACCTGGTGTGTGTGGTTGCCACCTGCACCTCAAGTGGACATGGTCATTCTGGTCTTCACCTGACTACCCTGGATCTGGTGACTGTGGTCCCCACCAGGGCTTCACCTGCTTTGGGGACTACGGTCTCCATCTGGGCCTCACCTGGCCCTGTTGACCATGGTCCTCAACTGGGCAAAATTGGGACCCGGTGACTGTATTCCACAACTGGACCTCACCTGGACCAGGTGATTCTGGTCTCCCTCCGGGTCTCACCACGCCCTACTGACTGTGACCCAAGTTTGCCCTGACTTGGACCTGCTGACCCTGGTTGCCACCTGCGCCTGACCTCGAACTGTTGACTCTGGTACTTTCAAGGGCCTACCCTGTACCTTGTGATCCTGGTCCCCACCTGGGACTCACCTGGACGTGGTGACTCATGACACAACCGCGTACTCACCTGGACCTGCTTACTGTGTTCCACATCTGGGCCTCAAGTAGACTTGTTGACCATGGTCCCCAAGCCGGCCTCACATGACCTGTTGCCTCTGATCCCCACCGGCGCCTCACGTGTACCTGGTAACTCTGGCCCTCATCTGCGCCTCATCTCGACCTAGTTACTCTGGTCCCCACCTGGGCTTCACCTGGATCTGGTGACTCTGGTCCTCAGTTTGGCCTCACCTGTACCTGGTGACTCAGGTCCTCATTTGGGCATTATGGGACCTGTTTTCTCAGTTCCACATCGGGGCCTCACCTGAAACTAGTGATTCTCGTCCCTCTCTGGGCCTCACCCTGAAGTGCTGACTCTAATCCCCCCCCGGATATCACCAGAACCGGGTGACTCTGGTCCCCCTCGGGACTCACCCGGAGCTGGGGTCACTGGTCCTCAACTCGGCCTCAACAGGACCTGGTGAATCTACTCCTCACTTAGGCCTCGTCTGGAACTTGTGACTCTTTTCCCACCTGGCAACAATGGGACATGGTTACTCTGTTCCGCACCTGGGTCTCACATGGACATGATAACTTTGCTCCGCACTTTGGCCTCAACTGGTCCCGATGACGCTGGCCCCATCCGAGGCCTCAATCTGGACCTGGAGACTGTCGTCCCCACCTGGGTCTCACCTGGACCTGGTGACTCTCGTTCCCACATGAACCACACCTGGACCTGGTGACTGTGGTGTACTTGTAGACTCACATTTACCTGGTGACTCCGGTCCCCACTAGTGCCTCACCTGGATCTGGTGACTTTGGCCTGCAGGTTGGCCTCACTTGGACCTGGTGAGTGGGGTTGCCACCTGGGTCTCACCCATACCTGGTGATCTGGTCCCCATCTGGATGTCACCTGCACCAGGTGATTCTGGTACCCCTCTAGGCCTCAACCAGGTCTGGTGACTCTTGTCCTCAACTGGGCCACACCTGGACATAGTGAATATGCTCCATCTGGGCCTCATTTGGACTGGTGACTCTGGTCACTCACTGGGCATCATCGGGAAATGGTTCCACTGCATGGCCTGCTGGTTGGCCTCACCTGGACCTGGTAACTCTGGTCCGTACCTGGGCATCATCGAGACATGGTTCCTCTGCATGGCCTGCAGTTGGCCTCATCTTGACCTGGTGAGTGGGGTTCCCACCTGGGTCTTACCCATGCCTGGTGACTCAGGTCCCCACGTGGGCCTCACTAGGACCTGGTGAATGTGGTCCTTACCTAGTCCTCACCCGGAAGTGGTAAATCTGGTCACCACCTGGGCATCACCTAGTCCTGGTGACTTTGTTCCCCACTTGGACCTGATTGCTGTGGACACCTTCTTGGCCTCACCTGGAAGTGGTAACTCTGATCCTATCTGGGCCTCTCCCAGATATGGTGACTCTGGTCCTCACCTGTGGACCATTATGACCTGGATACTCTGTTCCTCACCTGAGCCTCACCTGGACATGATGACTCTGGATCCCCTCTGGGCCTCGCCCTTACCTGGTGACTCTGGTCCCCATCTCGATGTCACCTGGACCAGGTGATTCTGGTACCCTCATAGGGCTCAACCAGATCTGGTGACTCTGGTCCTCAACTGGATCTACCCGGAACCTAGTGAATATGCTCCCCAACTGCGCCTCATCTTGACATGATGACTCTGGTTCTAAGTGGGCATCATCGGGACATGGTTACTCTATTCCCCACTGGGAGTGACCTGATCCTTGTAACACTGGTCTGACTTTGGCATTTTCTGTACCAGGTGACTCTGGCTCCACCTGGGCCTCACCTGGAACTGGTGACTCTGATCCTAAGCATGGCCTCACCTGACTTGGTGACTCTGGTCCCCATTAGGATGTAACCTGGACCAGGTGATTCTGGTTCCCCTCTAGGCCTCAACCAGATCTGGTGACTCTGGTCCTCAATTGGGCTTCACCTGGACCTAGTGAATATGCTCCATCTGGGCCTCATTTGGACCTGGTGACTGTCGTCGCTACCTGGGCATCATCGGGACATGGTTCCGCACATGGCCTGCAGGTTGGCCTCACCTGGACCTGGTGAGTGGGATGCCACCTGTGGCTAACCCATACCTGGTGACACAGGTCCCCACGTGGGCCTCTTGGACCTGGTGAATCTGGTCCTTACCTCGTCTTCTCCCAACCTGGGGACTCTGGTCATCACCTGGGCCTCACTTGGACAAGGTGAACTGGTCCCCATCTGGGCCTCACCCAGTCCTGGTTACTTTGTTCCCCACCTGGAACTGATTGCTGTGGACTCTTCCTTGCCTCACCTGGAACTGGTGACTCTGATCCTATCTGCGCGTCACCCAGATCTGGTGACTCTGGTCCTCATCTGGGCATCATTGGTACCTGGTGACTCAGTTCCACACCTGAACCTCACCTGGACTTGATGACTCTGGAACCTCTCTGGGCCTCACCCTGTCCTGGTGACTCTGGTCCCCATCTGGATGTCACCTTGACCAGGTGATTCTGGTACCCGTCTGAGCCTCAACCAGATCTGGTGACTCTGGTCCTCAACTGGGACTCACCTGGACCTAGTGAATATGCTCCATCTGGGCCTCATTTGGACCTGGTGACTCTGGTCCCTACCTGGGCATCATCGCGACATGGTTCCACTGCATGGCCTGCAGGTTGGCATCACCTGGACCTGGTAACTCTGGTTCCTACATGTACATCATCGGGACACGGTTCCTCTGCATGGCGCGAAGGATGGCCTCTCGTGGACCTGGTGAATTTGGTTGCCACCTGTGCCTCACCCGTACCTGGGGACACAGGTCCCCGCTTGGGCCTCTTGGACCTGGTGAATCTGGTCCTTACCTGGTCGTCTCCCAGCCCCGGGGTCTCTGGTCAACACCTGGGCCTCACCTGGACCTGGTGAATCTGGTCCCCATCTGGGCCTCACCCAGTCCTGGTGACTTTGTTCCCCACCTGGATCTGATTGCTATGGACTCTTTCTTGGCCTCACCTGGAACTGGTGACTCTGATCCTATCTGCGCATTACCCAGACCTGGTGACTCTGCTCCTCACCTCGGCATCTTTGGTACCTGGTGACTCTGTTCCACACCTGAGCCTCACCTGGACATGATGACTCTGGAACCTCTCTGGGCCTCATCCTGACCTGGTGACTCTGGTCCCTACCTGGATGTCACCTGGACCAGGTGATTCTGGTACCCCGGTAGGCCTCAAACAAGTCCTGTGACTCTCGTCCTCCATTGGACCTCACCTGGACCTAGTGAATATGCTCCATCTGGATCTCATTGGACCTGATGATTCTGATCCCTACCTGGGCATCATCGGGACATGGTTCCACTGCATGGACTTCAGGTTGGCCTCACCTGGACCTGTTAACTCTGGTCCCTACCTGGGCATCATCGGGACATTGTTCCACTGCATGGCCTGCAGGTTGGCCTCACCTGGACCTGGTAACTCTAGTCCCTACCTGGGCATCATCGGGACATATTTCCTCTGCATGGCCTGCAGTTTGGCCTCACCTGGACCTGGTGAGTGGGTTTGCCACCTGGGCCTCACTCATACCTGGTGACAAAGGCCCCACGTGGGCCTCACTTGGACCTGGTTAATCTGGTCCTATCCTGGTCCTCACCCGGAACTGGTAACTCTTTTTACAACCTGGGAATCACCTGGACTTCGTGAATCTGGTCCCCATCTGGGCCTCACCCAGTCCTGGTAACTTTGCTCCCCTCCTGGACCTCTTTGCTGTGAACTCCTACTTGGCCTCACCTGGAACTGCTGACTCTGATCCTTACTGGGCCTCACCCAGACCTGGTGACTCTGGTCCTCACCTGTGGACCATTATGACCTGGATACTCTGTTCCACACCTGAGCCTCACCTGGACATGATGACTCTGGATCCCCTCTGGTCCTCAGCCTGACATGGAGACATGGGTCCCATCTGGATGTCACCAAGACCAGATGAATCTGGTACCCCTCTAGGCCTCAACTTGACCTGGTGACTCTGGTCCTCAACTGGGCCTCACCGGGACCTAGTGAATATGCTCCCCACCTCCGCCTCATCTGGAACTGGCGACTCTGGTTCTACCTGCGAATCATTGGGACATGGTTACTCTATTCCCCACTGGGACTGCCCTGATCCTGGTAACTCTGGTCCTGACTTTGGCCTCTTCTGTACCAGGTGACTCTGGCTCCACCTGGTCCTCAACTGTAACTGGTGATTGTCATTCCCAATGGACATCATGTGGACCTAGTGGCTGCAGTGTTTCTAGCTTCTCATGTACCTCGTGACTCTGGTCCCCACCAGGGCCTCACCGGGCACTGGTGAGTGTGTTTGTCACCTGCACCTCACCTGGACCTGGTGATTCTAGTCTGCACCTGAGACTACCCTGGTTCTGGTGACTGTGGTCTCCACCTGGGCTTCACCTGGATTTGGGGACTCCGGTCCCCATCTTGGCCTCACCTGGCCCGGTTGACCATGGTACTCAACTGGGCAAAATTGGGACCTGGTGACTGTGTTCCACACCTGGACCTCACCTGGACCAGGCGACTCTGGTCCCCCTCTGGGTCTCACCGTGCCCTAGTGACTGTGAACCCCACTTAGGACTGACTTGGACCTGCTGACCCTGGTTCCCACCTGCGACTGTCGTCGTACTGTTGACTCTGGTACTTTCAAGGGCCTCCCCTGGACCTGGTGATCCTGGTCCCCACCTGGGCCTCACCTGGACGTCGTAACTTTTTTCACCACCGGTTACTCACCTAGACCTGGTTACTGTGTTCCACACCTAAGCCTCAAGTAGACCTGTTGACCATGTTCCCCAAGCAGGCCTCACATGGACCTGTTGCCTCTGATCCCCACCGGGGCCTCTCGTGTACCTGGTAACTCTGGTCCTCACCTGGGCATCATTGGTCCTGGTGACTCTGTTCCATACCTGAGGCTCCCCTGGACCTGATGACTCTGGAACCTCTCTCTATCAACCTGACCTGGTGACTCTGGTCCCCATATGGATGTCACCAGGACCAGGGGATTATGGTACCCCTCTGGGCCACAACCAGGTCTGGTGACTCTGGTCCTCAAATGGGCCTCACCTGGACCTAGTGAATATGCTCCATCTGGGCCTCATTTGGACCTGGTGACTCTGGTCCCTACCTGGGCATCATCGGGACATGGTTCCACTGCATGACCTGCAGGTTGGCCTCACCTGGACCTGGTAACTCTGGTCCCTACCTGGGCATCATCGGGACATGGTTCCACTGCATGGCCTGTAGGTTGGCCTCACCTGGACCTGTAACTCTCGTGCCTACCTGAGCATCTTTGGGACCTGTTTCCTCTGCATGGCCTGCAGGTTGGCCTCACCTGGAACTGGTGAGTGGGTTTGTCACCTGGGCCTCACCCTTGCCTAGTGACACAGGTCCCCACGTGGGCCTCACTTGGACCTGGTGAATTTGGTCCTTACCTGGTGGTCACCCGGAACTGGTAACTCTGGTCACCACATGGGAATCACCTGGGCCTGGTGAATCTGGTCCTCATCTGGGCCTCACCCAGTCCTGTTGACTTTCTTTCCCACCTGGACCTGATTGCTGTGGACTCCTTCTTGGCTAACCTGGAACTGCTGACTCTGATGCTAACTGGGCCTCACCCAGATCTGGTGACTCTGGTCCTCACCTGTGGACCATTATGACCTGGATACTCTGTTCCACACCTGAGCCTCACCTGGACATGATGTCTCTGGGACCTCTCTGGGCCTCACCCTGACCTGGTGATCTGGTCCCCATCTGGATGTCACCTGGACCAGGTGATTCTGGAACCCCTCTAGGCCTCAACCAGTTCTGGTGACTCTTGTCCTCAACTGGGCCTCACCTGGACCTAGTGAATATGCTCCATCTGGGCCTCATTTGGACCTGGTGACTCTGGTCACTCACTGGGCATCATCGGGAAATGGTTCCACTGCATGGCCTGCTGGTTTGCCTCACCTGGACCTGGTAACTCTGGTCCCTACCTTGGCATCATCGGGTCATCTTGCCCTGGGGAGTGGGGTTCCCACCTGGATCTTACCCATGCCTAGTGACACAGGTCCCAACGTGGGCCTCACTTGGACCTGGTGAATGTGGTCCTTACCTTGTCCTCACCCGGAAGTGGTAAATCTGGTCACCACCTGGGCATCACCTAGTCCTGGAGACTTTGTTCCCCACCTGGACCTGATTGCTGTGGACACCTTCTTGGCCTCACCTGGAAGTGGTAACTCTGATCCTAACTGGGCCTCTCCCATATCTGGTGACTCTTGTCCTCACCGGTGGACCATTATGACCTACATACTCTGTTCCACACCTGAGCCTCACCTGGACATGATGACTCTAGATCCCCTCTGGGCCTCACACTGACATTTTTACTCTGGTCCCCATCTGGATGTCACCTAGACCAGGTGAATCTGGTACCCCTCTGGGCCTCAACCAGATCTGGTGACTCTGGTCCTCAACTGGGCCTCACCTGGACCTAGTGAATATGCTCCATCTGGGCCTCATTTGGACCTGGTGACTCTGGTACCTACGTGGGCAACATCGGGACATGGTTCCACATAATGGTCAGCAGGTTGGCCTCTTCTTGACCTGGTAACTCTGGTCCCTATCTGGGCATCATCGGGACACGGTTCCTCTGCATGGCCTGCAGGTTGGCGTCACCTGGACCTCGTACCTCTGGTCCCTACCTGGGCATCATCGGGACACGGTTCCTCTGCATGGCCTGCAGGTTGGCCTCATCTAGACCTGGTGAGTGGGCTTGCCACCTGGGCCTCACCCATACCTGGTGACACAGGTCTCACGTGGGCCTCACTTGGACCTGGTGAATCTGGTCCTTACCTGGTCCTCACCCGGAACTGGTAACCCTTGTCACCACCTGGGAATCACTGGGACCTGGTGAATCTGGTCCCCATCTGGGCCTCACCCATTCCTGGTGACTTTGATCCCCACCTGGACCTGATTGCTGTGGACTCCTTCTTGGCCTCAACTGGAACTTGTGACTCTGTTCCTAACTGGGCCTCACCCAGATCTGGTGACTCTGGTCCTCACATATGGACCATTATGACCTGGATACACTGTCCCACACCTGAACCTCACCTGGACATGATGATTCTGGATGCCCTCTGGGCCTAACCCTGACATGGTGACTCTGGTCCCCATCTGGATGTCACCAGACCAGGTGAATATGGTACCCCTCTAGGCGTCAACTAGACCTGGTGACTCTGGTCCTCATCTGGGCCTCACCTGGACCTAGTGAATATTCTCCCCACCTGCGCCTCGGTGGACCTGGTGACTCTGATTCTACCTGGGCATCATTGGGACATGGTTACTGTATTACCCACTGGGACTGACCTGATCCTGGTAACTCTGGTCCTGACTTTGGCCTCTTCTGTACCAGGTGACTCTGGCTCGACCTGGGCCTCACCTGTACCTGGTGACTCTGATCCTAAGCATGGGCTCACCTGACCTGGTGACTGTGGTTCCCATCGAGACCTCACCTGGACCTCATGTCTCCGGTTACACCTGGGCCTCACAAGGACCTGGTGTCTCTGGTACCCACCTGGGTAGCATCAGGATATGATTACACTGTTCACTAACACTCATCCAGCCTGACCTAGTAACTCTGGTCTTCACCTGGGACACACGAGGACATGGTGACACTGGTTCCCACCTGGGTCTCACCTGGATATGGTGAGTCGGATCCCCACCTCGTCTTCACCTGTAACTGGTGATTTTCGTTCCCACATGGACATCATGTGGACCTGGTGGCTGCAGTGTTTCTAGCTTCTCATGTACCTCGTGTCTCTGGTCCCCACCGGGGCCTCTCCGGGACCGGGTGAGTGTGGTTGCCACCTGCACCTCACATGGACCTGTTGATTCTGGTCTGCACCTGAGACTACCCTGGATCTGGTGACTGTGGTCCCCACCTGGGATTCACCTGGATTTGGGGACTCCAGTCCCCATCTGGGCCTCACCTGGCCCTGTTGACCATGGTCCTCAACTGTGCAAAATTGAGACCCGGTGTCTGTGTTCCACAACTGGACCTCACCTGGACCAGGTGACTCTGGTCCCACTCTGGGTTTGACCGTGGCCTAGTGACTGTGAACCCCACTTTGGCCTGACTTGGACCTGCTGACCCTGGTTGCCACCTGCGCCTGACCTCGAACTATTGACTCTGGTCTTTCAAGGGCCTTCCCTGGACCTGGTGATCCTGGTCGGACCTGGCTCACACCTGGACGTGGTGACTCCTGTCACCAATGGGCACTCACTTGGACCTGCTTACTGTGTTCCACACCTGGGCCTCAAGTAAACCTGTTGATCATGGTCCCCAAGCCGGCCTCACATGGACCTGTTGCCTCCGATCCCCTCCGGATCCTCACGTGTACCTGGTATCTCTGGTCCTCACCTGGGCCTCATCTGGACCTAGTGACTCTGGTCCCCACCTGGGCTTCACATGGATCTGGTGACTCTGGTCCCCACCTGGACTTCACATGGATCTGGTGACTCTGGACCCCACCTGGACCTCTCCTGGACCTGGTGACTCTTTTCCAACATGGACCTCACCTGGATCTGGTGACTCTGGTCCTCAGTTTGGCCTCACTTGGACTGGTGTCTCTCGTCCCCACTTTGACCTAACTCAGAACTGCTGAATCTTGCCCCACCTAGGCCGCACCCAGACCTGGTGACTCTTGTCCCCAGCTATGCCTCAATTCGATCTGATGAATCTAGTCCTCACGTGGGACTCACCTGGTCCTGGGACTCAGCTGGATAGAGTGGCTCTGGTTCTCACAAAGGGCTCACCTGATACTGCTGAATGTGGTCTTATTCTATGCCTCACCAGGACCTAGTGATTCTGTTCCCGATCTGGGCCTGCATGGCCCTAGTGAATCTGGTCCTCACCCAGGCGTCATTGTGACCTGGATACTCTATTCCACACTTGGGACTCTCTTTGACCAGGGACCTCTGGTCCCATTCTGGGCCTCAAACTAAACTGGTTACTCTGGTCCCCCCTCTGGGTCTCACCCAGTCCTGGTGACTCTGGTCACCCATTGGGCTTCAATTGGGCCTGGAGAATCTGGTCCTTATCTGTTCCGCACCTGGATCTGGTTACTGGTCGCCACCAGGGCCTCACCTGGACTTGGTGAATCCTGTTGCCTCCTGCGCCTCACCTGGACCTTGTGACTGTGGTCCAACCTGGACCTCACCTGGACGAGGTGACTGGTTCCCACAGGGACCTCACCTGGACCTGGTGAATCAGGTCCTCATAAGGGCTTCATGGGACCTGGTTTCTCAGTTCCACATCGAGGCCTCATCTGGACCTAGTGATTCTCGTCCCCATCTGGGCCTCACCCGGACGTGGTGATTCTTGTCCCCACCAGGATATCACCAGAACCGGGTGACTCTGGTCCCCCTCTGGGACTCACCCGGAGCTGGGACACTGGTCCTCAGCTGATCCTCAACAGGACCTGGTGAATCTACTCCTCACTTAGGCCTCGTTTGGACCTTGTGACTCTTTTCTCACCTGACATCAATGGGACATGGTTATTCTGTTCCCCACCTGGGCCTCACCTGGACATGATAACTTTGCTCCACACTTTGGCCTCAACTGCTCCTGATGACTCTCGTCCCCCCACCGAGGCCTCAATCTGGACCTGGTGACTGTGGTCCCCACCTGGGTCTCACCTGGACCTGGTGACTCTCGTTCCCACATGAACCACACCTGGACCTGGTGACTGTGGTTTTCTTGTAGACTCACATTTACCTGGTGACACCGGTCCCCACTAGGGCCTCACCTGGATCTGGTGACTCTGGCTTGCAGGTTGGCCTCACCTGGACCTGGTGAGTGGGGTTGCCACCTGAGCTTCACCCATACCTGATGACTCAGGAACCCACGTGGTTCTCTTGGACCTGGTGAATCTGGTCCTTAGATGGTCCACTCCCCGACCCGGGGATTCTGGTCACCTCCTGGGCCTCACCTGGACCTGGTGAATCTCTACCCCATCTGGGCCTCAACCAGTCCTGGTGAGTTTGTTCCCGACCAGGACCTGATTGCTTTGGACTTTTTCTTGGCCTCACCTGGAACTGGTGACTCTTATCCTCTCTGCGTGTGACTCAGGCCTGGAGACTCTGGTCCCCATCTGGATGTCACCTGGACCAGGTGATTCTGGTACCCCTCTAGGTTTAAACCATATCTGGTGTCTGTGTTCCTCAACCTGGCCTCGTCTGTACCTAGTGAATATGCTCCATCTGGGCCTCATTTGGACCTGGTGACTCTCTTCCCTACCTGGGCATCATCGGGACAAGGTTCCACTGCATGGCCTTTAGGTTGGCCGCACCTGGACCTGGTAACTGTGGTTCTACCTGGGCATCATGGGGACGTGGTTACTCTATTCCCAGTGGGACTGACCTGATCGTGGTAACTCTGGTCCTGACTTTGGCCTCTTCTGTGCCATGTGACTCTGGCTCCTCCTGGACTTCACCTGTAAGTGGTGACTCTGATCCTAAGCATGGCCTCACCTCACCTGGTTACTGTGGTTTCCATCGGTATCTCACCTGGACCTCATGTCTCTGGTCCCAACTGGCACTCACCAGGACTTGTATCTGGTACCCACCTGAGTAGCATCAGGATATGGTTACACTGTTCACCAACAGTGACGCGGCCGGACCTATTAACTCTCGTCTTCACCTGGTCCACACTTGGACATGGAGACACTGGTTCCCACCAGGGTCTCACCTGGACATGGTGACTCATATCCCCACCTGCTCCTCACCTGTAACTTGTAATTCTCGTTCCCACATGGACATCATGTGGACCTGGTGGTTGCAGTGTTACTAGCTTTTCATGTACCTCGTGACTCTGGTCCCCACCAGGGCCTCACCGGGCCTTGGTGAGAGTGGTTGCCACCTGCACCTCACCAGGACCTGGTGATTCTGGTCTCCACCTGAGACTACCCTGGATCTGGTGACTGTGGTCCCCACCTGGGCTTCACCTGAATTTGGGGCTCCGGTCCCCATCTGGGCCTAAACTGGCCCTGTTGACCATGGTCCTCAACTGTGCAGAATTGGGACCCGGTGACTGTATTCCACAACTGGATCTCACCTGGACCAGGTGACTCTGGTCCCCCTCTGGGTCTCACTGGGCCCTAGTGACTGTGAACCCCACTTTGGCCTGACTTGGACCTGCTGACCCTGGTTGCCACCTGCGCCTGACCTCACAATGTTGACTCTGGTTCTCTCAAGGGCCTCTCCTGTACCTGGTGATCCTGGTCCCCAATTGGTCCTCAACTGGACGTGGTGACTTTTGTCACCACTGGGGACTCACCTGGACATGATTACTTTGTTCCACACTTGGGCCTCAGGTAGACCTGTTGACGAGGGTCCCCAAGCCGGCCTCACGTGGACCTTTTGGCTCTGATCCCCGCCGGGGGCTCACGTGTATCTGGTAACTCTGATCCTCACCTGGGTCTAATCAGGACCTAGTGACTCTGGTCCCCAGCTGGGCTTCACCTGGATCTGGTGACTCTGGTCCCCAAATGTACCTCACCTGGATCTGGTGACTCTGATCCCCACCTGTACCTCTCCTGGACCTGGTGACTCTCTTTCCAACATGGAACTCACCTGGATCTGGTGACTCTGGTCCTCAGTTTGGCCTCACTTGGACTGGTGTCTCTCGTCCCCACTTTGACCTAACTCAGAACTGCTGAATCTTGCCCCACCTAGGCCGCACACAGACCTGGTGACTCTTGTCCCCAGCTATGCCTCAATTCAACCTGATGAATCTGGTGTTGACGTGGGGCTCACATGGACCTGGGACTCAGCTGGATAGAGTGGCTCTGGTTCCCACAAGGGGCACACCTGATACTGGTGATTGTGGTCTTATTCTATGCCTCACCAGGACCTAGTGATTCTGTTCCCCATCTGGGCCTGCATGGCCCTAGTGACTCTGGTCCTCACCCAGGCATCATTGGGACCTGGATACTCTATTCCTCATCTGGGCCTCACTTTGACCAGGGACCTCTGGTCCTATTCTGGGCCTCAAACTAAACTGGTTACTCTTGTTCCCCTCTGGGACTCACCCTTACCTGGTGACTCTGGTCACGCCTTGGGCTTCACTTGGGCCTGGTGAATCTGGTCCTTAGCTGGTCCGCATCTGGATCTGGTGACGGGTCGCCACCTGGGCCTCACCTGGGCTTGGCGAATCCTGTTGCCACCTGTGCCTCACCTGGACCTTCTGACTGTGGTCCCAACTGGACCTCACCTGGATCTCTTGGGTCTGGTTCCCATATGGGGCTCTCCTGGACCTGGTTCCTGTGGTCTCCACCTGGCCTCACCTGGAACACAATGAGTCTGATCCATATATGGTCCTCTCCTGGACCTGTTGACTCTGGTCCTTACCTGGGCATCATTGGGACCTGGATACTCTCTTATATACCTGGGCCTCACCTGGACCTGGTGACTGTGGTCCCACCTGGGCCTCTCCTGGACGAGGTGACTGGTTCCCACAGGGACCTCACCTGGACCTGGTGACTCAGGGCCTCATATGGGCATCATGGGACCTGGTTTCTCAGTTCCACATCGGGGTCTCATCTGTACCTAGTGATTCTCATCCCCCTCTGGGCCTCACCCTGATGTGGTGACTCTGGTCCCCACCTGGATGTCACCAGAACCGGGTGACACTGGTCACCCTCTGGGAGTCACCCGGAGCTGGGGACACTGGTCCTCAGGTGGGCCTCAACAGGACCTGGTGAATCTACTCCTCACTAAGGCCTCATCTGGACCTTGTGACTCTTTTCCCACCTGGCATCAATGGGACATGGTTACTCTTCCCACCTGGGCCTCACATGGACATGATAACTTTGCTCCACACTTTGACCTCAACTGGTCCTGATGACTCTGGTCTCCCGACCTAGGCCTCAATCTGGACCTGGTGACTGTGGTCCCCACCTGGGTCTCACCTGGACCTGGTGACTCTCGTTCCCAAATGAACCACACCAGGTCCTGGTGACTGTGTTGTTCTTGTAGAATCACTTTTAACTGGTGACTCCAGTCCCCACTAGGGCCTCACGTGAATCGGGTGACTTGGCCTGCAGGTTGGCCTCACATGGACCTGGTTAGTGGGGATGCCACTTGGGTCTCACCCATACTTGGTGACTCACGTCTCCACCTGTGCCTCTTGGACCTGGTGAATCTGGTCCTTACCTTCTCCGCTCCCAGACCCGGGGACTCTGGTCACCACGTAGGCCTCACCTGGACCTGGTGATTCCGGTCCCCATCTGGGCCTCACTCAGTCCTGGTGACTTTGTTCCCCACCTTGACCTGATTGCTGTGGACTCTTTCATGGCCTCACCTGGACCTGGTGACTCTGATCCTATCTGCTTGTCACCCAGACCTGGTGACTCTGGTCCACACCTGGGCATCATTGGTACCTGGTGACTCTGTTCCACACCTGAGCCTCACCTGGACATGAGGCTCTGGACTCTCGAACCACTCTGTGCCTAACCCTGACCTGGTGACTCTGGTCTCCATCTGGATGTCACCTGGACCAGGTGATTCTGGTACCCCTCTCGGCCTCAACCAGTTCTGGTGACTCTGGTCGGCAACTGGGCCTCACCTGGACCTATTGAATATGCTCCATCTGGGCCTCATTTGGACCTGGTGACTCTGGTCCCTACCTGGGCATCATCGGGACATGGATCCACTGCATGGCCTGTAGGTTGGCCTCAGCTGGAACTGGTAACTCTGGTCCCTACCTGGGCATCAAGGGGACACGGTTCCTCTGCATGGCCTCCAGGTTGGCCTCACCTGGACCTAGTGAGTGGGGTTGCCACCTGGGGCTCACCCATACCTGGTGACACAGGTCCCCACGTGGGCCTCAATTGGACGTGGTGAATCTGGTCCTTACCTGGTCCTCACCCGGAACTCCTAACTCGGGTCACCACCTGGGAATCACATGAACCTGGTTAATCTGGTCCCCATCTGGTCCTCATCCATTCCTGGTGACTTTGTCACCCCACCTGGACCTGATTGCTGTGGACTCCTTCTTGGCCTCACCTGGAACTGGTGACTCTGATACGAACTGGGCCTCACCCAGATCTGGTGACTCTGGTCCTCACCTATGGACCATTAGGACCTGGATACTCTGTTCCACACCTGAGCCTCACCTGGACATGATGACTCTGGATCCACTCTGGGCCTCACCCTGACATGATGACTCTGGTCCCCATTCGGATGTCAGCTAGACTAGGTGAATTTGGTATCTCTCTAGGACTGAACTTGACCTGGTGACTCTGGTCCTGAACTGGGCCTCACGGGGACCTAGTGAACATGCTCGCCACCTGCGTATCATCTGGACCTGGTGACTCTGGTTCTACATGGGAATCACTGGGACCTGGATACTCTCTTATATAACTGGGCCTCACCTGGACCTGGTGACTGTGGTCCCCCCTGGGCCTCACCTGGACGACGTGACTGGTTCCCACAGGGACCTCACCTGGACCTGGTGACTCAGGTCCTCATATGGGCATCATGGGACCTGGTTTCTCAGTTCCACATCGGGGCCTCACCTGGACCTAGTGATTCTCGTCACCCTCTGGGCCTCACCCTGACGTGGTGACTCTGGTCCCCACCTGGATATCACCAGAACCGGGTGACACTGGTCCCCCTCTGGGAGTCACCCGGAGCTGGGGACACTGGTCCTCAGGTGGGCCTCAACAGGACCTGGTGAATCTACTCCTCACTTAGGCCTCGTCTGGACCTTGTGACTCTTTTCCCACCTGGCTCAATGGGACATGGTTACTCTTCCCATCTGGGCCTCACATGGACATGATAACTTTGCTCCACACTTTGGCCTCAACTTGTCCTGATGACTCTGGTCCGCCGACCTAGGCCTCAATCTGGACCTGGTGACTGTGGTCCCCACCTGGGTCTCACCTGGACCTGGTGACTCTCGTTCCCACTTGAAACACACAGAGCCCTGTTGACTGTGGTGTTCTTGTAGACTGACATTTACCTGTGACTCCGGTCCCCACTAGGGCCTCCCCTGGATCTGGAGACTCTGACCTGCAGGTTGGCCTCACCCTGACCTGGTGACTCTGGTCCCCATCTGGATGTCACCTGGTCCAGGTGATTCTGGTACCCCTCTAGGACTCAACCAGATCTGGTGACTGTGATCCTCAACTGGGCCTCACCTGCACCTAGTGAATATGCTCCATCTGGGCCTCATTTGGACCTGGTGACTCTGTTCCCTACCTGGGCATCATCGGGACATGGGTCCATTGCATGGCCTGCAGGTTGGCCTCACCTGGACCTGGTAACTCTGGTTCCTACCTGGGCATCATCGGGACATATTCCACTGCATGGTCTGCAGGTTGGCCTCACCTGGACCTGAGAACTCTAGTCCCTACCTCGGCATCATCGGGACATGGTTCCTCTGCATGGCCTGCAGGTTGGCCTCACATGGACCTGGTGAGAGGGGTTGTCACTTGGGCCTCACACATGCCTGCTGACACAGGTCCCCACATGGGCCTCACTTGGACCTGGTGAATCTGGTCCTTACCTGGTCCTTCCCCGGAACCCGTAACTCTGTTCATCACCTGGGAATAACCTGGACCTGGTGAATCTGGTCCCCATCTGGGCCTCACCCAGTCCTCGGGACTTTGTACACCACCAGGACCTGATTGCTGTGGACTCTTTCTTGGTCTTACCTGGAACTGGTGACTCTGATCCTATCTGCGGGTCACCCAGACCTGGTGACTCTAGTCCTCACCTGGGCATCATTGGTACCTGGTGACTCTGTTCCACACCTGAGCCTCACCTGGACATGATGACTCTGGAACCATTCTGGGCCTCATCAAGACATGGTGACTCTGGTCCTTATCTGGATGTCCCCTGGACCAGGTGTTTCTTGTACCCCTCTAGGACTCAACCATATCTGGTGTCTCTGGTCCTCAACTGGGCCTCACTGGGACCTAGTGATCATGCTGCCCACCTGCGCCCCAACTGGACCTGGTGACTCTGGTTCTACCTGGGCATCATCGGGACATGGTTACTCTATTCCCCAGTGGGACTGACCTGATCCTGGTAACTCTGGTCCGGACTTTGGCCTCTTCTGTACCACGTGACTCTGGCTCCACCTGGGCCACACCTGTAACTGGTGACTCTGATCCTAAGCATGGCCTCACCTGACCTGGTGACTGTGGTTCCCATCGAGACCTCACCTGGACTTCATGTCTCTGGTCCCACCTGGGCCTCACCAGGACCTGGTGTCTCTGGTACCCACCTGGGTAGCATCAGGATATGGTTACACTGTACACTAACAGTGACCCAACCGAACATATCAACTCTGGTCTTCACCGGGGCCACTCCTGCACATGGTGACACTGGTTCCCACCTGGGTCTCACGTGGACATGGTTAGTCGGATCCCCACCTGGGCCTCACCTGTCACTGCTGATTTTCGTTCCCACATGGAATCATGTGGACTTGGTGGCTGCAGTGTTTCTAGCTTCTCATGTACCTCGTGACTCTGGTCCCCACCAGGGCCTCACCGGGACCTGGGAAGTGTGGTTGCCACCTGCACCTCACCTGGACCTGGTGATTCTGGTCTGCACCTGAGACAAACCTGGAGTTGGTGACTGTGGTCCCCACCTTGGCTTCACCTGGATTTGGGGAGTCCAGTCCCCATCTGGGCCTCACCTGGCCTTGTTGACCATGGTCCTCAACTCGCAAAATTGGGAACCAGAGACTGTGTTCCACATCTGGACCTCACCTGGACCAGGAGACTCTGGTCCCTGTCTGGGTCTCACCGTGCCCTACTGACTGTGAACCTCACTTTGGCCTGACTTGGACCTGCTGACCATGGTTGCCACCTGCGCCTGAACTCGAAATGTTGACTGCGGTTCTTTCAAGGGCCTCCCCTGGACCTGGTGATCCTGGTCCCAACTTGGGCCTCACCTGGACGTGGTGACCCTTGTCAACACCGGGGACCCACCTGGACCTGGTTACAGTGTTCCACACCGGGGCCACAAGTAGACCTGTTGACCATGTTCCCCAAGCCGGCCTCACATGGACCTGTTGCCTCTGATCCCCACCGGGGCCTCACGTGTACCGGGTAACTCTGGTACTCACCTGGGCCTCATCTGGACCTAGTGACTCTGGTCCCCACCTGGGCTTCACATCGATCTGGTGACTGGTCCTCACCTGGGCTTCACCTGGATCTGGTGACTCTCGTCCCCACCTGGACCTCTCCTGGACCTGGTGACTCTCTTTCCAACATGGACCTCACCTGGATCTGGTGACTCTGGTCCTCAGTTTGGCCTCACCTGGACCTGGTGTCTCTCGTCCCCATTTTGACCTAACTGAGAACTGCTGAATCTTGCCCCACCTAGGCCGCACCCATACCTGGTGACTCTTGTCCCCAGCTATGCCTCAATTCGACCTGATGAATCTGGTCCTCACGTGGGCCTCACATGGACCTTGTACTCAGCTGAATAGAGTGGCTCTGTTTCCCACAAGGGGCTCACCTGATACTTTTGACTGTGGTCTTATCTATGCCTCACCAGGACCTAGTGATTCTGTTCCCCATCTGGGCCTGCATGGCCCTAGTGACTCTGGTCCTCACCCAGGCATCACTGGGACCTGTAAACTATATTCCACACCTGGGCCTCACTTTGACGAGGGACCTCTGGTCCCTTTCTGGGCCTCAAACTAAACTGGTTACTCTGGTTCCCCCTCTGGGCCTCACCCTTACCTGGTGTCTCTGGTCACCCCTTGGTTTTCACTTGGGCCTGGTGAATCTGGTCCTTAGTTGGTCCGCACCTGGATCTGGTGATTGGTCGCCACCTGGGTCTCACCTGGACTTGGTGAATCCTATTGCCACCTGCGCCTCACCTGGACCTTGTGACAGTGGTCCCACCTGGACCTCACCTGGATCTGGTGGCTCTGGTTCCCATATGGGGCTCTCCTGAACGTGGTCCATGTTGTCTCCATCTGGCCTCACCTGGAAAACAATGACTCTGATAGATATTTGGGCCTCTCCTGAACCTGATGACGCTGGTCCTTACCTGGGCATCACTGGGACCTGGATACTCTCTTATATACCTGGGCCTCACCTGGACCTGGTTGCTGTGGTCCCACCTGGGCCTCACCTGGACGACGTGACTGGTTCCCACAGGGATCTCACCTGGACCTGGTGACTCAGGTCCTCATATGGGCATCATGGGACCTGGTTTCTCACTTCCACATCGGGGCCTCACCTAGACCTAGTGATTCTCGTCCCCCTCTGGGCCTCACCCTGACGTGGTGACTCTGGTCACCCCTGGATATCACCAGAAGCGGGTGACTCTGGTCCCCCTCTGGGACTCACCCGGAGCTGGGGACACTGGTCCTCAGCTGGGCCTCAACAGGACCTGGTGAATCTACTCTTCACTTAGGCCTCGTCTGGACCTTATGACTCTTTTCCCACCTGGCATCAATGGGACATGGTTACTCTGTTCCCCACCTGGGCCTCACCTGGACATGATAACTTTGCTCCACACTGTGGCCTCAAATGGTCCTGATGAAACTGGTCACCCACCTAGGCCTCAATCTGGACCTGGTGACTGTGGTCCCCACCTGGGTCTCACCTGGACCTGGTGACTCTCGTTCCCCACTTGAAACACACCTGGCCCTGTTGACTGTGGTTTTCTTGTAGACTCACATTTACCTGTGACTCCGGTCCCCACTAGGGCCTCACCTGGATCTGGTGATTCTGACCTGCAGGTTGGCCTCACCTGGACCTGGTGAGTGGGGTTGCCATGTGGGCCTCACCCATACCTGTTGACTCAGATCCACACGTGGGACTCTTGGACCTGGTGAATCTGGTCCTTACCTGGTCCTCTCCAAGACCCGGGGACTCTGGTCTCCACCTGGGCCTCACCTGGATCTGGTGAATCTGGTTCCCATCTGGCCTCACCCAGTCCTGGTGACTTTGTTCCCCACCTGGACCTGATTGCTGTGACTCTTTCTTGGCCTCACCTGGAACTGGTGACTCTGATCCTATCTGCGCGTCACCCAGACCTGGTGACTCTGGTCCTCACCTGGGCATCATTGGTACCTGGTGACTCTGTTCTACACCTGAGCCTCAACTGGACATGCTGACTCTGGAACCTCTCTGGGCTTCACCCTGCCCTGGCGAATCTGGTCCCCATCTGGATGTCACCTGGACCAGGTGATTCTGGTACCGCTCTAGGCCTCAAACAGTTCTGGTGAACCTGGTCCTCAACTGGGCCTCACCTGGACCTAGTGAATATGCTCCATCTGGGACTCATTTGGACCTGGTGACTCTGGTAACTACCTGGGCATTCATAGGGATATGGTTCCAAGGCATAGCTTGCAGGTTGGCCTCACCTGGACCTGGTAACTCTGGTCCCTACCTGGGCATAATCGGGACATGGTTCCACTGCATGGCCTGCAGGTTGGGCCTCACCTGGACCTGGTGAGTGGGGTTGCCAATTGTGCCTCACCCATACCTGGTGACACAGGTCCCCAGTGGGCCTCAATTGGACCTGGTGAATCTGGTCCTTACCTGGTCCTTCCCCAGAACTGGTAACTCTGGTCACCACCTGGGAATCACCTGGGCCTGGTGAATCTGGTCCCCATCTAGGCCTCACCCAGTCCTGGTGACTTTGATCCCCACAGGGACCTGATTGGCTGTGGACGCCTTCTTGGCCTCAACTGGGACTGGTGACTCTGATCCTAACTGGGCCTCACCCAGATCTGGTGACTCTGGTCCTCACCTGTGGACCATTAACCTGAATACTCTGTTCCACACCTGAGCCTCAGCTGGACATGATGACTCTGGATCCCCTCTGGGCCTCACCCTGACATGGTGACTCTGGTCCCCATCTGGATGTCACTTAGACCAGGTGAATCTTGTACCCCTCTAGGCCTCAACTACACCTGGTTGACTCTGGTCCTCAACTGGGCCTCACCGGGACCTAGAGAATATGCTCCCCACCTGCGCCTCATCTGGACCTGGTGACTCTGGTTCTACCTGGTCATCATCGGGACATGGTTACTGTATTCACCACAGGGACTGACCTGATCCTGGTAACTCTGGTCCTGACTTTGGCCTCTTCTGTACCAGGTGACTCTGGCTCCACCTGGGCCTCATCTGTAACTGGAGACTCTGATCCTAAGCATGGCCTCACCTGACTTTCTGACTGTGGTTCCCATCGGGACCTCACCTGGACCTCATGTCTCTAGTCGCACCTGGGCCTCACCAGGACCTGTTGTCTCTGGTACCCCACCTGGGTAGCATCAGGATATGGTTACACTCTTCACTATCAGTGACACAGCCGGACGTATTAACTCTGGTCTTCACCTGGGCCACACCTGAATGTGGTGACACTGGTTCCCACCTGGGTCTCACCTGGACATAGTGAATCGGATCCCCCACCTGGGCCTCATTTGTAACTGGTGATTCTCATTCCCACATGGACACCATGTCGACCTGGTGGCTGCAGTGTTTCTAGCTTCTCATGTACCTCGTGACTCTGGTCCCCACAGGGCCTCACCAGGACCTGGTGAGTGTGGTTGCAACCTGCACCTCACCTGCAGCTGGTGATTCTGGTCTGCACCTGAGACTACCCTGCATCTGGTGACTGTGGTCCCCACCTGGGCTTCACCTGGATTTGGGGACTCCGGTCCCATCTGGCCTCAACTGCCCCTGTTGACCATGGTCCTCACTGGGCAAAATTGGGACCCAGTGACTGAGTTCCACAACTGGACCTCACTGGACCAGGTGACTCTGGTCCCGCTCTCGGTCTCACCGTGCCCTAGTGACTGTGAACCCCACTTTGGCCTGACTTGGACCTGCTGACCCTGGTTGCCACCTGCGCCTGACCTCGAACTGTTGACTCTGGTTCTCTCAAGGGCCTCCCCTCTACCTGGTGATCCTGGTCCGCAACTGGGCCCCACCTGAACGTGTGACCCTTGACACCACGGGGTACTTCACCAGGACTGCTTACTGTGTTCCACACCTGGGTCTCAAGTAGACCTGTTGACCATGGTCCCCAAGGCAGCCTCACATAGACCTGTTTCCTCTGATCCCCACCGGGGCCTCACGTATACCTGGTAACTCTGGTCCTCACCTGGGCCTCATCTGGACCTAGTGACTCTGGTTCCCCACCTGGGCTTCACCTGGATCTGGTGACTCTGGTCCCCACCTGGAAACTCACCTGGATCTGGTCACTCTGGTCCTCAGTTTGGCCTCACCTGGACCTGGGGTCTCTCGTCCCCACTTGACCTAACTCAGAACTGCTGAATCTTGACCCACCTAGGCCGCACCCAGACCTGGTGACTCTTGTCCCCAGCTCTGCCTCAATTCGACCTGATGAATCTGCTCCTCACGTTGGCTTCACATGGACCTGGAACTGAGCTGGATAGAGTGGCTCTGGTTTCCCCACAAGGGGCTCACATGATACTGGTGACTGTGGTCCACCTGGGCCTCACCTGGACGAGGTGACTGGTTCCCACAGGGACCCTCACCTGGACCTGGTGACTCAGGTCCTCATATGGGCATCATGGGACCTGGTTTCTCAGTTCCACATCGGGACCTCACCTGGACCTAGTGATTCTCGTCACATTATGGTCCTCACCCTGACGTGGTGACTCTGGTCCCCACCTGGATATCACCAGAAGCGGGTGACCTCTGGTCCCCCTCATGGGACTCACCCGGAGCTGGGGACACTGGTCCTCAACTGGGCCTCAACAGGACCTGGTGAATCTGCTCCTCACTTAGGCCTCGTCTGGATCTTGTGACTCTTTTCCCACGGCATCAATGGGACATGGTTGTCTGTTCCCCACCTGGGCTCACCTGGACATGATAACTTGCTCCACATTTTGGCCTCAACTAGTCCTGATACTCTGGTCCCCGACCTAGCGTCAATCTGGACATGATTGCTGTGGACTCCTTTTAGCCTCAACTGGAACTGGTGAATCTGATCCAGATGAGGATCCCATCTGGACCTCACCTGGCCCTGTCAATCATGGTCCTCAACTGGCCAAAATTGGGACCCAGTGACTGTGTCCATCCCTGGACCTCACCTGGACCAGGTGACTCTGGTCCCCCTCTGGGTCTCACCGTGCCCTAGTGACTGTGAACCCACTTTGGCCTGACTTGGACCTGCTGACCCAGGTTGACACCTGCGCATGACCTCGAACTGTTGACTCTGGTTCATTCAAGGGCTTCCCCTGTCCTGGTGATCTTGGTCCCCCCTGGGACTCCCTGGACGTGGTGACCCTTGTCACCACCGGGGACTCACCTGGACCTTGGTTATGTGTTCCACACCTGGGCCTCAAGTAGTCCCTTTGACGGTACCGAAGCCTGGCCTCATATGGACCTGTTTCCTCTGATTCCCACCGGGCATCACGTGTACCTTGTAACACTGGTCCTCACTTGGGCTCATCTGGACCTAGTGACTCTGGTCCCCACCTTGGCTTCACCTGGATCTGGTGACTCTGGTCCTCAACTGGGCCTCACGTGGACCTATGAATATGCTCCATCTGGCCTTCATTTGGACTGGTGACTCTCTTCCCTACTGGGCATCATCGGGACATGGTTCCACTGCATGGCCTTTAGGTTGGGCCGCCCCTGACCTCGTAACTGTGGTTCTACCTGGGCATCATCGGGACGTGGTTACACTATTCCCAGTGGGACTGACCTGATCGTGGTGACTCTGGTCCTGACTTCGCTCTTCTGTGCCATTGACTCTGGTCCCCCTGGACCTCACCTGTAAGTGTACTCTGATCCTAAGCATGTCCCTGACCTATACTGTGGTTTCCATCGGTACCTCACCTGGTCCTCATGTCTCTGGTCCAACTGGGACTCACCAGGACCTTGTATCTGGTACACACTGATAGCATCAGGATATGGTTACACTGTTCACTAACGTGACCCGGCCCGGACCTATTAACTCTCGTCTTCACCTGGTCCACACTTGGACATGGTGACACAGGTTCCACCAGGGTCTCACCTGGACATGGGACTCAGATCCCCACCTGGTCCTCACTGTAACTTGTAATTCTCGTTCCCACATGGACATCATGTGGACCTGGTGGCTGCAGTGTTTCTAGGTTCTCATGTACCTCGTGACTCTGGTCCCCACCGGGCCTCACCGGACTTGGTGAGTGTGGTTGCCACCTGCACCTCACCAGGACCTGGTGATTCTGGTCTCCACCTGAGACTACCCGGAACTGATGACTGTGGTCCCCACCTGGGCTTCACCTGAATTTGGGGACTCCGGTCCCCATCTGGGCCTCACCTGGCCCTGTTGACATGGTCCTCAACTGGGCAAAATTGGACCCGGTGACTCTGTTCCACAACTGGATCTCACCTGGACAAGGTGACTCTGGTCCCCTCTGGGTCTCACTGGCCCTAGTGACTGTGAACCCCAACCCCTCTAGGTTTAAACCATTCTGGTGTCTGTGTTCCTAACCTGGCCTCGTCTGGACCTGTGAATATGCTCCATCTGGGCCTCATTTGGACCTGGTGACTCTCTTCCCTACCTGGGCATCATCGGACAAGGTTCCACTACATGGCCTTTAGGTTGGCCGCACCGTGGACCTGGTAACTGTGGTTCTACCTGGGCTCATGGGGACGGGTTACTCTATTCCCAGTGGACTGACCTGATCGTGGTAACTCTGGTCCTGACTTTGGCCTCTTGTGCCATGTCTCTGGCTCCTCCTGGACTTCACCTGTAATGGTGACTCCTGATCCTAGGCATGGCCTCACCTCACCTGGTTACTGTGGTTTCCATCGTATCTCACCTGGACCTCATGTCTCTGCCAACTGGCACTCACCAGGACTTGTATCTGGTACCCACCTGAGTAGCATCAGGATATGTACACTGTTCACCAACAGTGACGCGGCCGGACCTATTAACTCTCGTCTTCACCTGGTCCACACTTGGACATGGAGACACTGGTTCCCACCAGGGTCTCACCTGGACTATGGTGACTCATATCCCACCTGCTCCTCACCTGTAACTTGTATTCTCGTTCCCACATGGACATCATGTGGACCTGGTGGTTGCAGTGTTACTAGCTTTTCCATGTACCTCGTGACTCTGTCCCCACCAGGGCCTCACGGGCCTTGGTGAGAGTGGTTGCCACCTGCACCTCACCAGGACCTGGTGATTCTGGTCTCCACCTGAGACTACCCTGGATCTGGTGACTGTGGTCCCCACCTGGCTTCACCTGAATTTGGGCTCCGGTCCCCATCTGGGCCTAAACTGGCCCTGTTGACCATGGTCCTCAACTGTGCAGAATTGGGACCCGGTGACTGTATTCCACAAACTGGATCTCACCTGACCAGGTGACTCTGGTCCCCTCTGGGTCTCACTGGGCCCTAGTGACTGTGAACCCCACTTTGGCCTGACTTGGACCTGCTGACCCTGGTTGCCACCTGCCCTGACCTCACAATGTGACTCTGGTTCTCTCAAGGGCCTCCCCTGTACCTGGTGATCCTGGTCCCCAATTGGTCCTCAACTGGACGTGGTGACTTTGTCACCACTGGGACTCACCGGACATGATTACTTGTTCCACCTTGGGCCTCAGGTAGACCTTTTGACGAGGGTCCCAAGCCGGCCTCACGTGGACCTTTTGGCTCTGATCCCCGCCGGGGGCTCACGTGTACTGGTAACTCTGATCCTCACCTGGGTCTAATCAGGACCTAGTGACTCTGGTCCCCAGCTGGGCTTACCTGGATCTGGTGACTTGGTCCCCAAATGTACCTCACCGGATCTGGTGGTCTTCTCCACCTGTACCTCTCCTGGACCTGGTGACTCTCTTTCCAACATGGAACTCACCTGGATCTGGTGACTCTGGTCCTCAGTTGGCCTCACTGGACTGGTGTCTCTCGTCCCCACTTGACCTAACTCAGAACTGCTGAATCTTGCCCCACCTAGGCCGCACACAGACCTGGTGACTCTTGTCCCCAGCTATGCCTCAATTCAACCTGATGAATCGTCCGTACGTGGGGGCTCACATGGACTGGGACCTGCGTGGATAGAGTGGCTCTGGTTCCCACAAGGGCACACCTGATACTGGTGATTATGGTCTTATTCTATGCCTCACCAGGACCTAGTGATTCTGTTCCCCATCTGGGCCTGCATGGCCCTAGTGACTCTGGTCCTCACCCAGGCATCATTGGGACCTGGATACTCTATTCCTCATCTGGGCCTCACTTTGACCAGGGACCTCTGGTCCTATTCTGGGCCTCAAACTAAACTGGTTACTCTGGTTCCCCTCGGACTCACCCTTACCTGGTGACTCTGGTCACGCCTTGGGGCTTCACTTGGGCCTGGTGAATCTGGTCCCTTAGCTGGTCCATCTGGATCTGGTGACGGGTCGCCACCTGGGCCTCACCTGGGCTTGGCGAATCCTGTTGCCACCTGTGCCTCACCTGGACCTTCTGTGGTCCCAACTGGACCTCACCGGATCTCTTGGGTCTGGTTCCCATATGGGGCTCTCCTGGACCTGGTTCCTGTGGTCTCCACCTGGCCTCACCTGGAACACAATGAGTCTGATCCATATATGGTCCTCTCCTGGACCTGTTGACTCTGGTCCTTACCTGGCATCATGGGACCTGGATACTCTCTTATATACCTGGGCCTCACCTGGACCTGGTGGACTGTGGTCCACCTGGGCCTACTCCTGGACGAAGGTGACTGGTTCCCAACGGACCTCACCTGGACCTGTGACTCAGGTCCTCATATGGGCATCATGGGACCTGGTTTCTCAGTTCCACATCGGGGTCTCATCTGTACCTAGTGATTCTCATCCCCCTCTGGGCCTCACCCTGATGTGGTGACTCTGGTCCCCACCTGGATGTCACCAGAACCGGTGACACTGGTCACCCTCTGGGAGCTCACCCGGAGCTGGGACACTGGTCCTCAGGTGGGCCTCAACAGGACCTGGTGAATCTACTCCTCACTAAGGCCTCATCTGGACCTGTGACTCTTTTCCCACCTGGCATCAATGGGACATGGTTACTCTTCCCACCTGGGCCTCACATGGACATGATAACTTTGCTCCACACTTTGGCCTCAACTGGTCCTGATGACTCTGGTCTCCCGACCTAGGCCTCAATCTGGACCGTGACTGTGGTCCCCACCTGGGTCTCACCTGGACTGGTGACTCTCGTTCCCAAATGAACCACACCAGGTCTGGTGACTGTGTTTGTTCTTGTAGAATCACTTTAACTGGTGACTCCAGTCCCCACTAGGGCCTCACGTGAATCGGGTGACTTGGCCTGCAGGTTGGCCTCACATGGACCTGGTTAGTGGGGATGCCACTTGGGTCTCACCCATACTTGGTGACTCACGTCTCCACCTGTGCCTCTTGGACCTGGTGAATCTGGTCCTTACTTCTCCGCTCCCAGACCCGGGGACTCTGGTCACCACGTAGGCCTCACCTGGACCTGGTGATTCGTCCCCATCTGGGCCTCACTCAGTCCTGGTGACTTTGTTCCCCACCTTACCTGATTGCTGTGACTCTTTCATGGCCTCACCTGGACCTGGTGACTCTGATCCTATCTGCTTGTCACCCAGACCTGGTGACTCTGGTCCACACCTGGGCATCATTGGTACCTGGTGACTCTGTTCCACACCTGAGCCTCACCTGGACATGAGGGCTCTGGACTCTCGAACCACTCTGTGCCTAACCCTGACCTGGTGACTCTGGTCTCCATCTGGATGTCACCTGGACCAGGTGATTCTGGTACCCCTCTCGGCCTCAACCAGTTTCTGGTGACTCTGGTCGGCAACTGGCCTCACCTGGACATTGAATATGCTCCATCTGGGCATCTTGGACCTGGTACTCGTGGTCCCTACCTGGGCATCATGGGGACATGGATCCACTGCATGGCCTGTAGGTTGGCCTCAGCTGGAACTGGTAACTCTGGTCCTACCTGGGCATCAAGGGGACACGGTTCCCTCTGCATGGCCTCCAGGTTGGCCTCACCTGGAACTAGTGAGTGGGGTTGCCACCTGGGGCTCACCCAACCTGGTGACACAGGTCGCCACGTGGGCCTCAATTGGACGTGGTGAATCTGGTCCTTACCTGGTCCTCACCCGGAACTCCTAATCGGGTCACCACCTGGGAATCACATGAACTGGTTAATCTGGTCCCCATCTGGTCCTCATCCATTCCTGTGACTTTGTCACCCCACCTGGACCTGATTGCTGTGGACTCCTTCTTGGCCTCACCTGGAACTGGTGACTCTGATACGAACTGGGCCTCACCCAGATCATGGTGACTCTGGTCCTCACCTATGGACCATTAGGACCTGGATACTCTTTCCACACCTGAGCCTCACTGGACATGATGACTCTGGATCCACTCTGGGCCTCACCCTGACATGATGACTCTGGTCCCCATTTGGATGTCAGCTAGACTAGGTGAATTTGGTATCCTCTAGGACTGAACTTGACCTGGTGACTCTGGTCCTGAACTGGGCCTCACGGGGACCTAGTGAACATGCTCGCCACCTGCGTATCATCTGGACCTGGTGACTCTGGTTCTACATGGGAACACGGGACCTGGATACTCTCTTATATAACTGGGCCTCACGGACCTGGTGACTGTTGGTCCCCCTGGGCCTCACCTGGACGACGTGACTGGTTCCCACAGGGACCTCACCTGACTGGTGACTCAGGTCCTCATATGGGCATCATGGGACCTGGTTTCTCAGTTCCACATCGGGGCCTCAACCTGGACCTAGTGATTCTCGTCACCCTCTGGGCCTCACCCTGACGTGGTGACTCTGGTCCCCACCTGGATATCACCAAACCCGGGTGACACTGGTCCCCCTCTGGGATCACCCGGAGCTGGGGACACTGGTCCTCAGGTGGGCCTCAACAGGACCTGTGAATCTACTCCTCACTTAGGCCTCGTCTGGACCTTGTGACTCTTTTCCCACCTGGCTCAATGGGACATGGTTCATCTTCCCATCTGGGCCTCACATGGACATGATACTTTGCTCCACACTTGGCCTCAACTTGTCCTGATGACTCTGGTCCGCCGACCTAGGCCTCAATCTGGCCTGGTGACTGTGGTCCCCACCTGGGTCTCACCTGGACCTGTGACTCTCGTTCCCACTTGAAACACCAGAGCCCTGTTGACTGTGGTGTTCTTGTAGACTGACATGTTCCTGTGATTCTCCATCCACACTAGGCCTCCCTGGATCTGGAGACTCTGACCTGCAGGTTGGCCTCACCCTGACCTGGTGACTTCTGTCCCATCTGGATGTCACCTGGTCCAGGTGATTCTGGTACCCCTCTAGGACTCAACCAGATCTGGTGACTGTGATCCTCAACTGGGCCTCACCTGCACCTAGTGAATATGCTCCATCTGGCCTCATTTGGACCTGGTGACTCTGTTCCTACCTGGGCATCATCGGGACATGGGTCCATTGCATGGCCTGCAGGTTGCCTCACCTGGACCTGGTAACTCTGGTTCCTACCTGGGCATCATCGGGACATATTCCACTGCATGGTCTGCAGGTTGGCCTCACCTGGACCTGAGAACTCTAGTCCCTACCTCGCATCATCGGGACATGGTTCCTCTGCATGGCCTGCAGGTTGGCCTCACATGGACCTGGTGAGAGGGGTTGTCACTTGGGCCTCACACATGCCTGCTGACACAGGTCCCCACATGGGCCTCACTTGGACCTGGTGAATCTGGTCCTTACCTGGTCCTTCCCCGGAACCGTAACTCTGTTCATCACCTGGGAATAACCTGGACCTGGTGAATCTGGTCCCCATCTGGGCCTCACCCAGTCTCGGGACTTTGTTCACCACCAGGACCTGATTGCTGTGACTCTTTCTTGGCCTTACCTGGAACTGGTGACTCTGATCCTATCTGCGGGTCACCCGACCTGGTGACTCTAGTCCTCACCTGGGCATCATTGTACCTGGTGACTCTGTTCCACACCTGAGCCTCACCTGGACATGATGACTCTGGAACCATTCTGGGCCTCATCAAGACATGGTGACTCTGGTCCTTATCTGGATGTCCCCTGGACCAGGTGTTTTCTTGTACCCCTTAGGACTCAACCATATCTGGTGTCCTGGTCCTCAACTGGGCCTCACGGGACCTAGTGATCATGCTGCCCACCTGCGCCCCAACTGGACCTGGTGACTCTGGTTCTACCTGGGCATCATCGGGACATGGTTACTCTATTCCCCAGTGGGACTGACCTGATCCTGGTAACTCTGGTCCGGACTTTGGCCTCTCTGTACCACGTGACTCTGGCTCCACCTGGGCCACACCTGTAACTGTGACTCTGATCCTAAGCATGGCCTCACCTGACCTGGTGACTGTGGTTCCCATCGAGACCTCACCTGGACTTCATGTCTCTGGTCCCACCTGGGCCTCACCAGGACCTGGTGTCTCTGGTACCCACCTGTAGCATCAGGATATGGTTACACTGTACACTAACAGTGACCCAGCCGAACATATCAACTCTGGTCTTCACCGGGGCCACTCCTGCACATGGTGACACTGGTTCCCACCTGGGTCTCACGTGACATGGTTAGTCGGATCCCACCTGGGCCTCACCTGTCACTGCTGATTTTCGTTCCCACATGGAATCATGTGGACTTGGTGGCTGCAGTGTTTCTAGCTTCTCATGTACCTCGTGACTCTGGTCCCCACCAGGGCCTCACCGGGACCTGGGAAGTGTGGTGCCACCTGCACCTCACCTGGACCTGGTGTTCTGGTCTGCACCTGAGACAAACCTGGGTTGGTGACTGTGGTCCCCACCTTGGCTTCACCTGGATTTGGGGAGTCCAGTCCCCATCTGGGCCTCACCTGCCTTGTTGACCATGGTCCTCAACTCGCAAAATTGGGAACCAGAGACTGTGTTCCACATCTGACCTCACCTGGACCAGGAGACTCTGGTCCCTGTCTGGGTCTCACCGTGCCCTACTGACTGTGAACCTCACTTTGGCCTGACTTGACCTGCTGACCATGGTTGCCACCTGCGCCTGAACTCGAAATGTTGACTGCGGTTCTTTCAAGGGCCTCCCCTGGACCTGGTGATCCTGGTCCCAACTTGGGCCTCACCTGGACGTGGTGACCCTTGTCAACACCGGGGACCCACCTGGACCTGGTTACAGTGTTCACACCGGGGCCACAAGTAGACCTGTTGACCATGTTCCCCAAGCCGGCCTCACATGGACCTGTTGCCTCTGATCCCCACCGGGCCTCACGTGTACCGGGTAACTCTGGTACTCACCTGGCCTCATCTGGACCTAGTGACTCTGGTCCCCACCTGGGCTCCACATCGATCTGGTGGACTGGTCCTCACCTGGGCTTCACCTGGATCTGGTGACTCTCGTCCCCACCTGGACCTCTCTGGACCTGGTGACTCTCTTTCCAACATGGACCTCACCTGGATCTGTGTGACTCTGGTCCTCAGTTTGGCCTCACCTGGACCTGGTGTCTCTCGTCCCCATTTGACCTAACTGAGAACTGCTGAATCTTGCCCCACCTAGGCCGCACCCATACCTGGTGACTCTTGTCCCCAGCTATGCCTCAATTCGACCTGATGAATCTGGTCCTCACGTGGGCCTCACATGGACCTTGTACTCAGCTGAATAGAGTGGCTCTGTCCCCAAGGGGCTCACCTGATACTTTGACTGTGGTCTTATCTATGCCTCACCAGGACCTAGTGATTCTGTTCCCCATCTGGGCCTGCATGGCCCTAGTGACTCTGGTCCTCACCCAGGCATCACTGGGACCTGTAAACTATATTCCACACCTGGGCCTCACTTTGACGAGGACCTCTGGTCCCTTTCTGGGCCTCAAACTAAACTGGTTACCTGGTTCCCCTCTGGGCCTCACCCTTACCTGGTGTCTCTGGTCACCCCTTGGTTTTCACTTGGGCGGTGAATCTGGTCCTTAGTTGGTCCGCACCTGGATCTGGGTGATTGGTCGCCACCTGGGTCTCACCTGGACTTGGTGAATCCTATTGCCACTGCGCCTCACCTGGACCTTGTGACAGTGGTCCCACCTGGACCTCACCTGGATCTGGTGGCTCTGGTTCCCATATGGGGCTCTCCTGAACGTGGTCCTGTTGTCTCCATCTGGCCTCACCTGGAAAACAATGACTCTGATAGATATTTGGGCCTCTCCTGAACCTGATGACGCTGGTCCTTACCTGGGCATCACTGGACCTGGATACTCTCTATATACCTGGGCCTCACCTGGACCTGGTTGCTGTGGTCCCACCTGGGCCTCACCTGGACCGTGACTGGTTCCCACAGGGATCTCACCTGGACGGTGACTCAGGTCCTCATATGGGCATCATGGGACCTGGTTTCTCACTTCCACCTCGGGGCCTCACCTAGACCTAGTGATTCTCGTCCCCCTCTGGCCTCACCCTGACGTGGTGACTCTGGTCACCCCTGGATATCACCGAAGCGGGTGACTCTGGTCCCCCTCTGGGACTCCCCGGAGCTGGGGACACTGGTCCTCAGCGGGCCTCAACAGGACCTGGGAATCTACTTCACTTAGGCCTCGTCTGGACCTTATGACTCTTTTCCACCTGGCATCAATGGGACATGGTTACTCTGTTCCCCCACCTGGGCCCACCTGGACATGAAACTTTGCTCACACTGTGGCCTCAAAGTGTCCTGATGAAACTGGTCCACCCCCTAGGCCTCAATCTGGACCTGGTGACTGTGGTCCCCACCTGGGTCTCACCTGGACCTGGTGACTCTCGTTCCCACTTGAAACACACCTGGCCCTGTTGACTGTGGTTTTCTTGTAGACTCACATTTACCTGTGACTCCGTCCCCACTAGGGCCTCACGGATCTGGTGATTCTGACCTCAGGTTGGCCTCACCTGGACCTGGTGAGTGGGGTTGCCATGTGGGCCTCACCCATACCTGTTGACTCAGATCCACACGTGGGACTCTTGGACCTGGTGAATCTGGTCCTTACCTGGTCCTCTCCAAGACCCGGGGACTTGGTCTCCACCTGGGCCTCACCTGGATCTGGTGAATGGTTCCCATTGGCCTCACCCAGTCCTGGTGACTTTGTTCCCCACCGGACCTGATTGCTGTGGACTCTTTCTTGGCCTCACCTGGAACTGGTGACTCTGATCCTATCGCGCGTCACCCAGACCTGGTGACTCTGGTCCCACCTGGGCATCATTGGTACCTGGTGACTCTGTTCTACACCTGAGCCTCAACTGGACATGCTGACTCTGGAACCTCTCTGGGCTTCACCCTGCCCTGGCGAATCTGGTCCCCATCTGGATGTCACCTGGACCAGGTGATTCTGGTACCGCTCTAGGCCTCAAACAGTTCTGGTGAACCTGGTCCTCAACTGGGCCTCACCTGGACCTAGTGAATATGCTCCATCTGGGACTCATTTGGACCTGGTGACTCTGGTAACTACCTGGGCATCATAGGGATATGGTTCCAATGCATAGCTTGCAGGTTGGCCTCACCTGGACCTGGTAACTCTGGTCCCTACCTGGGCATAATCGGGACATGGTTCCACTGCATGGCCTGCGGTTGGCCTCACCTGGACCTGTGAGTGGGGTTGCCAATTGTGCCTCACCCATCCTGGTGACACGTCCCCACGTGGGCCTCAATTGGACCTGGTGAATCTGGTCCTTACCTGGTCCTCCAGAACTGGTAACTCTGGTCACCACCTGGGAATCACTGGGCCTGGTGAATCTGGTCCCCATCTAGGCCTCACCCATCCTGGTGACTTTGATCCCCACAGGGACCTGATTGCTGTGGACGCCTTCTTGGCCTCAACTGGGACTGGTACTCTGATCCTAACTGGGCCTCACCAGATCTGGACTGGGCCTCACTGTGACCATTAACCTGAATACTCTGTTCCACACCTGAGCCTCAGCTGGACATGATGACTCTGGATCCCCTCTGGGCCTCACCCTGACATGGTGACTCTGGTCCCCATCTGATGTCACTTAGACCAGGTGAATCTTGTACCCCTCTAGCCTCAACTACCTGGTGACTCTGGTCCTCAACTGGGCCTCACCGGGACCTAGAGAATATGCTCCCCACCTGCGCCTCATCTGGACCTGGTGACTCTGGTTCTACCTGTCATCATCGGGACATGGTTACTGTATTCACCACAGGGACTGACTGATCCTGGTAACTCTGGTCCTGACTTTGGCCTCTTCTGTACCAGGTGACTCTGGCTCCCCTGGGCCTCATCTGTAACTGGAGACTCTGATCCTAAGCTGGCCTCACCTGACTTTCTGACTGTGGTTCCCATCGGGACCTCACCTGGACCTCATGTCTCTAGTCGCACCTGGGCCTCACCAGGACCTGTTGTCTCTGGTACCCACCTGGGTACATCAGGATATGGTTACACTCTTCACTATCAGTGACACAGCCGGACGTATTAACTCTGGTCTTCACCTGGCCACACCTGGATGTGGTGACACTGGTTCCCACCTGGTCTCACCTGGACATAGTGAATCGGATCCCCACCTGGGCCTCATTTGTAACTGGTGATTCTCATTCCCACATGACACCATGTCGACCTGGTGGCTGCAGTGTTTCTAGCTTCTCATGTACCTCGTGACTCTGGTCCCCACCAGGGCCTCACCAGGACCTGGTGAGTGTGGTTGCAACCTGCACCTCACCTGCAGCTGGTGATTCTGGTCTGCACCTGAGACTACCCTGCATCTGGTGACTGTGGTCCCACCTGGCTTCACCTGGATTTGGGGACTCCGGTCCCACTCTGGCCTCAACTGCCCTGTTGACCATGGTCCTCACTGGGCAAAATTGGGACCCAGTGACTGAGTTCCACAACTGGACCTCACTGGACCAGGTACTCTGGTCCCGCTCTCGGTCTCACCGTGCCCTAGTGACTGTGAACCCCACTTTGCCTGACTTGGACCTGCTGACCCTGGTTGCCACCTGCGCCTGACCTCGAACTGTGGACTCTGGTTCTCTCAAGGGCCTCCCCTCTACCTGGTGATCCTGTGGTGAGTCGGATCCCCACCTGGTCCTCACCTGTAACTGGGTGATTTTCGTTCCCACATGGACATCATGTGGACCTGGTGGCTGCAGTGTTTCTAGCTTCTCATGTACCTCGTGTCTCTGGTCCCCACCGGGGCCTCTCCGGGACCGGGTGAGTGTGGTTGCCACCTGCACCTCACATGGACCTGTTGATTCTGGTCTGCACCTGAGACTACCCTGGATCTGGTGACTGTGGTCCCCACCTGGGATTCACCTGGATTTGGGGACTCCAGTCCCCATCTGGGCCTCACCTGGCCCTGTTGACCATGGTCCTCAACTGTGCAAAATTGAGACCCGGTGTCTGTGTTCCACAACTGGACCTCACCTGGACCAGGTGACTCTGGTCCCACTCTGGGTTTGACCGTGGCCTAGTGACTGTGAACCCCACTTTGGCCTGACTTGGACCTGCTGACCCTGGTTGCCACCTGCGCCTGACCTCGAACTATTGGACTCTGGTCTTTCAAGGGCCTTCCCTGGACCTGGTGATCCTGGTCGGACCTGGCTCACACCTGGACGTGGTGACTCCTGTCACCAATGGGGCACTCACTTGGACCTGCTTACTGTGTTCCACACCTGGGCCTCAAGTAAACCTAGTTGATCATGGTCCCCAAGCCGGGCCTCACATGGACCTGTTGCCTCCGATCCCCTCCGGATCCTCACGTGTACCTGGTATCTCTGGTCCTCACCTGGGCCTCATCTGGACCTAGTGACTCTGGTCCCCACCTGGGCTTCACATGGATCTGGTGACTCTGGTCCCCACCTGGACTTCACATGGATCTGGTGACTCTGGACCCCACCTGGACCTCTCCTGGACCTGGTGACTCTTTTCCAACATGGACCTCACCTGGATCTGGTGACTCTGGTCCTCAGTTTGGCCTCACTTGGACTGGTGTCTCTCGTCCCCACTTGACCTAACTCAGAACTGCTGAATCTTGCCCCACCTAGGCCGCACCCAGACCTGGTGACTCTTGTCCCCAGCTATGCCTCAATTCGATCTGATGAATCTAGTCCTCACGTGGGACTCACCTGGTCCTGGGACTCAGCTGGATAGAGTGGCTCTGGTTCTCACAAAGGGCTCACCTGATACTGCTGAATGTGGTCTTATTCTATGCCTCACCAGGACCTAGTGATTCTGTTCCCGATCTGGGCCTGCATGGCCCTAGTGAATCTGGTCCTCACCCAGGCGTCATTGTGACCTGGATACTCTATTCCACACTTGGGACTCTCTTTGACCAGGGACCTCTGGTCCCATTCTGGGCCTCAAACTAAACTGGTTACTCTGGTCCCCCCTCTGGGTCTCACCCAGTCCTGGTGACTCTGGTCACCCATTGGGCTTCAATTGGGCCTGGAGAATCTGGTCCTTATCTGTTCCGCACCTGGATCTGGTTACTGGTCGCCACCAGGGCCTCACCTGGACTTGGTGAATCCTGTTGCCTCCTGCGCCTCACCTGGACCTTGTGACTGTGGTCCAACCTGGACCTCACCTGGACGAGGTGACTGGTTCCCACAGGGACCTCACCTGGACCTGGTGAATCAGGTCCTCATAAGGGCTTCATGGGACCTGGTTTCTCAGTTCCACATCGAGGCCTCATCTGGACCTAGTGATTCTCGTCCCCATCTGGGCCTCACCCGGACGTGGTGATTCTTGTCCCCACCAGGATATCACCAGAACCGGGTGACTCTGGTCCCCCTCTGGGACTCACCCGGAGCTGGGACACTGGTCCTCAGCTGATCCTCAACAGGGACCTGGTGAATCTACTCCTCACTTAGGCCTCGTTTGGACCTTGTGACTCTTTTCCACCTGACATCAATGGGACATGGTTATTCTGTTCCCCACCTGGGCCTCACCTGGACATGATACTTTTGCTCCACACTTGGCCTCAACTGCTCCTGATGACTCTCGTCCCCCCACCGAGGCCTCAATCTGGACCTGGTGACTGTGGTCCCCACCTGGGTCTCACCTGGACCTGGTGACTCTCGTTCCCACATGAACCACACCTGGACCTGGTGACTGTGGTTTTCTTGTAGACTCACATTTACCTGGTGACACCGGTCCCCACTAGGGCCTCACCTGGATCTGGTGACTCTGGCTTGCAGGTTGGCCTCACCTGGACCTGGTGAGTGGGGTTGCCACCTGAGCTTCACCCATACCTGATGACTCAGGAACCCACGTGGTTCTCTTGGACCTGGTGAATCTGGTCCTTAGATGGTCCACTCCCCGACCCGGGGATTCTGGTCACCTCCTGGGCCTCACCTGGACCTGGTGAATCTCTACCCCATCTGGGCCTCAACCAGTCCTGGTGAGTTTGTTCCCGACCAGGACCTGATTGCTTTGGACTTTTTCTTGGCCTCACCTGGAACTGGTGACTCTTATCCTCTCTGCGTGTGACTCAGGCCTGGAGACTCTGGTCCCCATCTGGATGTCACCTGGACCAGGTGATTCTGGTACCCCTCTAGGTTTAAACCATATCTGGTGTCTGTGTTCCTCAACCTGGCCTCGTCTGTACCTAGTGAATATGCTCCATCTGGGCCTCATTTGGACCTGGTGACTCTCTTCCCTACCTGGGCATCATCGGGACAAGGTTCCACTACATGGCCTTTAGGTTGGCCGCACCTGGACCTGGTAACTGTGGTTCTACCTGGGCATCATGGGGACGTGGTTACTCTATTCCCAGTGGGACTGACCTGATCGTGGTAACTCTGGTCCTGACTTTGGCCTCTTCTGTGCCATGTGACTCTGGCTCCTCCTGGACTTCACCTGTAAGTGGTGACTCTGATCCTAAGCATGGCCTCACCTCACCTGGTTACTGTGGTTTCCATCGGTATCTCACCTGGACCTCATGTCTCTGGTCCCAACTGGCACTCACCAGGACTTGTATCTGGTACCCACCTGAGTAGCATCAGGATATGGTTACACTGTTCACCAACAGTGACGCGGCCGGACCTATTAACTCTCGTCTTCACCTGGTCCACACTTGGACATGGAGACACTGGTTCCCACCAGGGTCTCACCTGGACATGGTGACTCATATCCCCACCTGCTCCTCACCTGTAACTTGTAATTCTCGTTCCCACATGGACATCATGTGGACCTGGTGGTTGCAGTGTTACTAGCTTTCTCATGTACCTCGTGACTCTGGTCCCCACCAGGGCCTCACCGGGCCTTGGTGAGAGTGGTTGCCACCTGCACCTCACCAGGACCTGGTGATTCTGGTCTCCACCTGAGACTACCCTGGATCTGGTGACTGTGGTCCCCACCTGGGCTTCACCTGAATTTGGGGCTCCGGTCCCCATCTGGGCCTAAACTGGCCCTGTTGACCATGGTCCTCAACTGTGCAGAATTGGGACCCGGTGACTGTATTCCACAACTGGATCTCACCTGGACCAGGTGACTCTGGTCCCCCTCTGGGTCTCACTGGGCCCTAGTGACTGTGAACCCCACTTTGGCCTGACTTGGACCTGCTGACCCTGGTTGCCACCTGCGCCTGACCTCACAATGTTGACTCTGGTTCTCTCAAGGGCCTCCCCTGTACCTGGTGATCCTGGTCCCCAATTGGTCCTCAACTGGACGTGGTGACTTTTGTCACCACTGGGGACTCACCTGGACATGATTACTTTGTTCCACACTTGGGCCTCAGGTAGACCTGTTGACGAGGGTCCCAAGCCGGCCTCACGTGGACCTTTTGGCTCTGATCCCCGCCGGGGGCTCACGTGTATCTGGTAACTCTGATCCTCACCTGGGTCTAATCAGGACCTAGTGACTCTGGTCCCCAGCTGGGCTTCACCTGGATCTGGTGACTCTGGTCCCCAAATGTACCTCACCTGGATCTGGTGACTCTGATCTCCACCTGTACCTCTCCTGGACCTGGTGACTCTCTTTCCAACATGGAACTCACCTGGATCTGGTGACTCTGGTCCTCAGTTTGGCCTCACTTGGACTGGTGTCTCTCGTCCCCACTTTGACCTAACTCAGAACTGCTGAATCTTGCCCCACCTAGGCCGCACACAGACCTGGTGACTCTTGTCCCCAGCTATGCCTCAATTCAACCTGATGAATCTGGTCTGACGTGGGGCTCACATGGACCTGGGACTCAGCTGGATAGAGTGGCTCTGGTTCCCACAAGGGGCACACCTGATACTGGTGATTAGTGGTCTTATTCTATGCCTCACCAGGACCTAGTGATTCTGTTCCCCATCTGGGCCTGCATGGCCCTAGTGACTCTGGTCCTCACCCAGGCATCATTGGGACCTGGATACTCTATTCCTCATCTGGGCCTCACTTTGACCAGGGACCTCTGGTCCTATTCTGGGCCTCAAACTAAACTGGTTACTCTTGTTCCCCTCTGGGACTCACCCTTACCTGGTGACTCTGGTCACGCCTTGGGCTTCACTTGGGCCTGGTGAATCTGGTCCTTAGCTGGTCCGCATCTGGATCTGGTGACGGGTCGCCACCTGGGCCTCACCTGGGCTTGGCGAATCCTGTTGCCACCTGTGCCTCACCTGGACCTTCTGACTGTGGTCCCAACTGGACCTCACCTGGATCTCTTGGGTCTGGTTCCCATATGGGGCTCTCCTGGACCTGGTTCCTGTGGTCTCCACCTGGCCTCACCTGGAACACAATGAGTCTGATCCATATATGGTCCTCTCCTGGACCTGTTGACTCTGGTCCTTACCTGGGCATCATTGGGACCTGGATACTCTCTTATATACCTGGGCCTCACCTGGACCTGGTGACTGTGGTCCCACCTGGGCCTCTCCTGGACGAGGTGACTGGTTCCCACAGGGACCTCACCTGGACCTGGTGACTCAGGGCCTCATATGGGCATCATGGGACCTGGTTTCTCAGTTCCACATCGGGGTCTCATCTGTACCTAGTGATTCTCATCCCCCTCTGGGCCTCACCCTGATGTGGTGACTCTGGTCCCCACCTGGATGTCACCAGAACCGGGTGACACTGGTCACCCTCTGGGAGTCACCCGGAGCTGGGGACACTGGTCCTCAGGTGGGCCTCAACAGGACCTGGTGAATCTACTCCTCACTAAGGCCTCATCTGGACCTTGTGACTCTTTTCCCACCTGGCATCAATGGGACATGGTTACTCTTCCCACCTGGGCCTCACATGGACATGATAACTTTGCTCCACACTTTGGCCTCAACTGGTCCTGATGACTCTGGTCTCCCGACCTAGGCCTCAATCTGGACCTGGTGACTGTGGTCCCCACCTGGGTCTCACCTGGACCTGGTGACTCTCGTTCCCAAATGAACCACACCAGGTCCTGGTGACTGTGTTGTTCTTGTAGAATCACTTTTAACTGGTGACTCCAGTCCCCACTAGGGCCTCACGTGAATCGGGTGACTTGGCCTGCAGGTTGGCCTCACATGGACCTGGTTAGTGGGGATGCCACTTGGGTCTCACCCATACTTGGTGACTCACGTCTCCACCTGTGCCTCTTGGACCTGGTGAATCTGGTCCTTACCTTCTCCGCTCCCAGACCCGGGGACTCTGGTCACCACGTAGGCCTCACCTGGACCTGGTGATTCCGGTCCCCATCTGGGCCTCACTCAGTCCTGGTGACTTTGTTCCCCACCTTGACCTGATTGCTGTGGACTCTTTCATGGCCTCACCTGGACCTGGTGACTCTGATCCTATCTGCTTGTCACCCAGACCTGGTGACTCTGGTCCACACCTGGGCATCATTGGTACCTGGTGACTCTGTTCCACACCTGAGCCTCACCTGGACATGAGGCTCTGGACTCTCGAACCACTCTGTGCCTAACCCTGACCTGGTGACTCTGGTCTCCATCTGGATGTCACCTGGACCAGGTGATTCTGGTACCCCTCTCGGCCTCAACCAGTTCTGGTGACTCTGGTCGGCAACTGGGCCTCACCTGGACCTATTGAATATGCTCCATCTGGGCCTCATTTGGACCTGGTGACTCTGGTCCCTACCTGGGCATCATTGGGACATGGATCCACTGCATGGCCTGTAGGTTGGCCTCAGCTGGAACTGGTAACTCTGGTCCCTACCTGGGCATCAAGGGGACACGGTTCCTCTGCATGGCCTCCAGGTTGGCCTCACCTGGACCTAGTGAGTGGGGTTGCCACCTGGGGCTCACCCATACCTGGTGACACAGGTCGCCACGTGGGCCTCAATTGGACGTGGTGAATCTGGTCCTTACCTGGTCCTCACCCGGAACTCCTAACTCGGGTCACCACCTGGGAATCACATGAACCTGGTTAATCTGGTCCCCATCTGGTCCTCATCCATTCCTGGTGACTTTGTCACCCCACCTGGACCTGATTGCTGTGGACTCCTTCTTGGCCTCACCTGGAACTGGTGACTCTGATACGAACTGGGCCTCACCCAGATCTGGTGACTCTGGTCCTCACCTATGGACCATTAGGACCTGGATACTCTGTTCCACACCTGAGCCTCACCTGGACATGATGACTCTGGATCCACTCTGGGCCTCACCCTGACATGATGACTCTGGTCCCCATTCGGATGTCAGCTAGACTAGGTGAATTTGGTATCTCTCTAGGACTGAACTTGACCTGGTGACTCTGGTCCTGAACTGGGCCTCACGGGGACCTAGTGAACATGCTCGCCACCTGCGTATCATCTGGACCTGGTGACTCTGGTTCTACATGGGAATCACTGGGACCTGGATACTCTCTTATATAACTGGGCCTCACCTGGACCTGGTGACTGTGGTCCCCCCTGGGCCTCACCTGGACGACGTGACTGGTTCCCACAGGGACCTCACCTGGACCTGGTGACTCAGGTCCTCATATGGGCATCATGGGACCTGGTTTCTCAGTTCCACATCGGGGCCTCACCTGGACCTAGTGATTCTCGTCACCCTCTGGGCCTCACCCTGACGTGGTGACTCTGGTCCCCACCTGGATATCACCAGAACCGGGTGACACTGGTCCCCCTCTGGGAGTCACCCGGAGCTGGGGACACTGGTCCTCAGGTGGGCCTCAACAGGACCTGGTGAATCTACTCCTCACTTAGGCCTCGTCTGGACCTTGTGACTCTTTTCCCACCTGGCTCAATGGGACATGGTTACTCTTCCCATCTGGGCCTCACATGGACATGATAACTTTGCTCCACACTTTGGCCTCAACTTGTCCTGATGACTCTGGTCCGCCGACCTAGGCCTCAATCTGGACCTGGTGACTGTGGTCCCCACCTGGGTCTCACCTGGACCTGGTGACTCTCGTTCCCACTTGAAACACACAGAGCCCTGTTGACTGTGGTGTTCTTGTAGACTGACATTTACCTGTGACTCCGGTCCCCACTAGGGCCTCCCCTGGATCTGGAGACTCTGACCTGCAGGTTGGCCTCACCCTGACCTGGTGACTCTGGTCCCCATCTGGATGTCACCTGGTCCAGGTGATTCTGGTACCCCTCTAGGACTCAACCAGATCTGGTGACTGTGATCCTCAACTGGGCCTCACCTGCACCTAGTGAATATGCTCCATCTGGGCCTCATTTGGACCTGGTGACTCTGTTCCCTACCTGGGCATCATCGGGACATGGGTCCATTGCATGGCCTGCAGGTTGGCCTCACCTGGACCTGGTAACTCTGGTTCCTACCTGGGCATCATCGGGACATATTCCACTGCATGGTCTGCAGGTTGGCCTCACCTGGACCTGAGAACTCTAGTCCCTACCTCGGCATCATCGGGACATGGTTCCTCTGCATGGCCTGCAGGTTGGCCTCACATGGACCTGGTGAGAGGGGTTGTCACTTGGGCCTCACACATGCCTGCTGACACAGGTCCCCACATGGGCCTCACTTGGACCTGGTGAATCTGGTCCTTACCTGGTCCTTCCCCGGAACCCGTAACTCTGTTCATCACCTGGGAATAACCTGGACCTGGTGAATCTGGTCCCCATCTGGGCCTCACCCAGTCCTCGGGACTTTGTTCACCACCAGGACCTGATTGCTGTGGACTCTTTCTTGGTCCTTACCTGGAACTGGTGACTCTGATCCTATCTGCGGGTCACCCAGACCTGGTGACTCTAGTCCTCACCTGGGCATCATTGGTACCTGGTGACTCTGTTCCACACCTGAGCCTCACCTGGACATGATGACTCTGGAACCATTCTGGGCCTCATCAAGACATGGTGACTCTGGTCCTTATCTGGATGTCCCCTGGACCAGGTGTTTCTTGTACCCCTCTAGGACTCAACCATATCTGGTGTCTCTGGTCCTCAACTGGGCCTCACTGGGACCTAGTGATCATGCTGCCCACCTGCGCCCCAACTGGACCTGGTGACTCTGGTTCTACCTGGGCATCATCGGGACATGGTTACTCTATTCCCCAGTGGGACTGACCTGATCCTGGTAACTCTGGTCCGGACTTTGGCCTCTTCTGTACCACGTGACTCTGGCTCCACCTGGGCCACACCTGTAACTGGTGACTCTGATCCTAAGCATGGCCTCACCTGACCTGGTGACTGTGGTTCCCATCGAGACCTCACCTGGACTTCATGTCTCTGGTCCCACCTGGGCCTCACCAGGACCTGGTGTCTCTGGTACCCACCTGGGTAGCATCAGGATATGGTTACACTGTACACTAACAGTGACCCAGCCGAACATATCAACTCTGGTCTTCACCGGGGCCACTCCTGCACATGGTGACACTGGTTCCCACCTGGGTCTCACGTGGACATGGTTAGTCGGATCCCCACCTGGGCCTCACCTGTCACTGCTGATTTTCGTTCCCACATGGAATCATGTGGACTTGGTGGCTGCAGTGTTTCTAGCTTCTCATGTACCTCGTGACTCTGGTCCCCACCAGGGCCTCACCGGGACCTGGGAAGTGTGGTTGCCACCTGCACCTCACCTGGACCTGGTGATTCTGGTCTGCACCTGAGACAAACCTGGAGTTGGTGACTGTGGTCCCCACCTTGGCTTCACCTGGATTTGGGGAGTCCAGTCCCCATCTGGGCCTCACCTGGCCTTGTTGACCATGGTCCTCAACTCGCAAAATTGGGAACCAGAGACTGTGTTCCACATCTGGACCTCACCTGGACCAGGAGACTCTGGTCCCTGACTGTGAACCTCACTTTGGCCTGACTTGGACCTGCTGACCATGGTTGCCACCTGCGCCTGAACTCGAAATGTTGACTGCGGTTCTTTCAAGGGCCTCCCCTGGACCTGGTGATCCTGGTCCCAACTTGGGCCTCACCTGGACGTGGTGACCCTTGTCAACACCGGGGACCCACCTGGACCTGGTTACAGTGTTCCACACCGGGGCCACAAGTAGACCTGTTGACCATGTTCCCCAAGCCGGCCTCACATGGACCTGTTGCCTCTGATCCCCACCGGGGCCTCACGTGTACCGGGTAACTCTGGTACTCACCTGGGCCTCATCTGGACCTAGTGACTCTGGTCCCCACCTGGGCTTCACATCGATCTGGTGACTGGTCCTCACCTGGGCTTCACCTGGATCTGGTGACTCTCGTCCCCACCTGGACCTCTCCTGGACCTGGTGACTCTCTTTCCAACATGGACCTCACCTGGATCTGGTGACTCTGGTCCTCAGTTTGGCCTCACCTGGACCTGGTGTCTCTCGTCCCCATTTTGACCTAACTGAGAACTGCTGAATCTTGCCCCACCTAGGCCGCACCCATACCTGGTGACTCTTGTCCCCAGCTATGCCTCAATTCGACCTGATGAATCTGGTCCTCACGTGGGCCTCACATGGACCTTGTACTCAGCTGAATAGAGTGGCTCTGTTTCCCACAAGGGGCTCACCTGATACTTTTGACTGTGGTCTTATCTATGCCTCACCAGGACCTAGTGATTCTGTTCCCCATCTGGGCCTGCATGGCCCTAGTGACTCTGGTCCTCACCCAGGCATCACTGGGACCTGTAAACTATATTCCACACCTGGGCCTCACTTTGACGAGGGACCTCTGGTCCCTTTCTGGGCCTCAAACTAAACTGGTTACTCTGGTTCCCCCTCTGGGCCTCACCCTTACCTGGTGTCTCTGGTCACCCCTTGGTTTTCACTTGGGCCTGGTGAATCTGGTCCTTAGTTGGTCCGCACCTGGATCTGGTGATTGGTCGCCACCTGGGTCTCACCTGGACTTGGTGAATCCTATTGCCACCTGCGCCTCACCTGGACCTTGTGACAGTGGTCCCACCTGGACCTCACCTGGATCTGGTGGCTCTGGTTCCCATATGGGGCTCTCCTGAACGTGGTCCATGTTGTCTCCATCTGGCCTCACCTGGAAAACAATGACTCTGATAGATATTTGGGCCTCTCCTGAACCTGATGACGCTGGTCCTTACCTGGGCATCACTGGGACCTGGATACTCTCTTATATACCTGGGCCTCACCTGGACCTGGTTGCTGTGGTCCCACCTGGGCCTCACCTGGACGACGTGACTGGTTCCCACAGGGATCTCACCTGGACCTGGTGACTCAGGTCCTCATATGGGCATCATGGGACCTGGTTTCTCACTTCCACATCGGGGCCTCACCTAGACCTAGTGATTCTCGTCCCCCTCTGGGCCTCACCCTGACGTGGTGACTCTGGTCACCCCTGGATATCACCAGAAGCGGGTGACTCTGGTCCCCCTCTGGGACTCACCCGGAGCTGGGGACACTGGTCCTCAGCTGGGCCTCAACAGGACCTGGTGAATCTACTCTTCACTTAGGCCTCGTCTGGACCTTATGACTCTTTTCCCACCTGGCATCAATGGGACATGGTTACTCTGTTCCCCACCTGGGCCTCACCTGGACATGATAACTTTGCTCCACACTGTGGCCTCAAATGGTCCTGATGAAACTGGTCCACCCACCTAGGCCTCAATCTGGACCTGGTGACTGTGGTCCCCACCTGGGTCTCACCTGGACCTGGTGACTCTCGTTCCCACTTGAAACACACCTGGCCCTGTTGACTGTGGTTTTCTTGTAGACTCACATTTACCTGTGACTCCGGTCCCCACTAGGGCCTCACCTGGATCTGGTGATTCTGACCTGCAGGTTGGCCTCACCTGGACCTGGTGAGTGGGGTTGCCATGTGGGCCTCACCCATACCTGTTGACTCAGATCCACACGTGGGACTCTTGGACCTGGTGAATCTGGTCCTTACCTGGTCCTCTCCAAGACCCGGGGACTCTGGTCTCCACCTGGGCCTCACCTGGATCTGGTGAATCTGGTTCCCATCTGGGCCTCACCCAGTCCTGGTGACTTTGTTCCCCACCTGGACCTGATTGCTGTGGACTCTTTCTTGGCCTCACCTGGAACTGGTGACTCTGATCCTATCTGCGCGTCACCCAGACCTGGTGACTCTGGTCCTCACCTGGGCATCATTGGTACCTGGTGACTCTGTTCTACACCTGAGCCTCAACTGGACATGCTGACTCTGGAACCTCTCTGGGCTTCACCCTGCCCTGGCGAATCTGGTCCCCATCTGGATGTCACCTGGACCAGGTGATTCTGGTACCGCTCTAGGCCTCAAACAGTTCTGGTGAACCTGGTCCTCAACTGGGCCTCACCTGGACCTAGTGAATATGCTCCATCTGGGACTCATTTGGACCTGGTGACTCTGGTAACTACCTGGGCATCATAGGGATATGGTTCCAATGCATAGCTTGCAGGTTGGCCTCACCTGGACCTGGTAACTCTGGTCCCTACCTGGGCATAATCGGGACATGGTTCCACTGCATGGCCTGCAGGTTGGCCTCACCTGGACCTGGTGAGTGGGGTTGCCAATTGTGCCTCACCCATACCTGGTGACACAGGTCCCCACGTGGGCCTCAATTGGACCTGGTGAATCTGGTCCTTACCTGGTCCTTCCCCAGAACTGGTAACTCTGGTCACCACCTGGGAATCACCTGGGCCTGGTGAATCTGGTCCCCATCTAGGCCTCACCCAGTCCTGGTGACTTTGATCCCCACAGGGACCTGATTGCTGTGGACGCCTTCTTGGCCTCAACTGGGACTGGTGACTCTGATCCTAACTGGGCCTCACCCAGATCTGGTGACTCTGGTCCTCACCTGTGGACCATTAACCTGAATACTCTGTTCCACACCTGAGCCTCAGCTGGACATGATGACTCTGGATCCCCTCTGGGCCTCACCCTGACATGGTGACTCTGGTCCCCATCTGGATGTCACTTAGACCAGGTGAATCTTGTACCCCTCTAGGCCTCAACTACACCTGGTGACTCTGGTCCTCAACTGGGCCTCACCGGGACCTAGAGAATATGCTCCCCACCTGCGCCTCATCTGGACCTGGTGACTCTGGTTCTACCTGGTCATCATCGGGACATGGTTACTGTATTCACCACAGGGACTGACCTGATCCTGGTAACTCTGGTCCTGACTTTGGCCTCTTCTGTACCAGGTGACTCTGGCTCCACCTGGGCCTCATCTGTAACTGGAGACTCTGATCCTAAGCATGGCCTCACCTGACTTTCTGACTGTGGTTCCCATCGGGACCTCACCTGGACCTCATGTCTCTAGTCGCACCTGGGCCTCACCAGGACCTGTTGTCTCTGGTACCCACCTGGGTAGCATCAGGATATGGTTACACTCTTCACTATCAGTGACACAGCCGGACGTATTAACTCTGGTCTTCACCTGGGCCACACCTGGATGTGGTGACACTGGTTCCCACCTGGGTCTCACCTGGACATAGTGAATCGGATCCCCACCTGGGCCTCATTTGTAACTGGTGATTCTCATTCCCACATGGACACCATGTCGACCTGGTGGCTGCAGTGTTTCTAGCTTCTCATGTACCTCGTGACTCTGGTCCCCACCAGGGCCTCACCAGGACCTGGTGAGTGTGGTTGCAACCTGCACCTCACCTGCAGCTGGTGATTCTGGTCTGCACCTGAGACTACCCTGCATCTGGTGACTGTGGTCCCCACCTGGGCTTCACCTGGATTTGGGGACTCCGGTCCCCATCTGGGCCTCAACTGCCCCTGTTGACCATGGTCCTCACTGGGCAAAATTGGGACCCAGTGACTGAGTTCCACAACTGGACCTCACTGGACCAGGTGACTCTGGTCCCGCTCTCGGTCTCACCGTGCCCTAGTGACTGTGAACCCCACTTTGGCCTGACTTGGACCTGCTGACCCTGGTTGCCACCTGCGCCTGACCTCGAACTGTTGACTCTGGTTCTCTCAAGGGCCTCCCCTCTACCTGGTGATCCTGGTCCGCAACTGGGCCCCACCTGAACGTGGTGACCCTTGACACCACGGGGTACTCACCAGGACTGCTTACTGTGTTCCACACCTGGGTCTCAAGTAGACCTGTTGACCATGGTCCCCAAGGCCGCCTCACATAGACCTGTTTCCTCTGATCCCCACCGGGGCCTCACGTATACCTGGTAACTCTGGTCCTCACCTGGGCCTCATCTGGACCTAGTGACTCTGGTCCCCACCTGGGCTTCACCTGGATCTGGTGACTCTGGTCCCCACCTGGAACTCACCTGGATCTGGTCACTCTGGTCCTCAGTTTGGCCTCACCTGGACCTGGTGTCTCTCGTCCCCACTTTGACCTAACTCAGAACTGCTGAATCTTGACCCACCTAGGCCGCACCCAGACCTGGTGACTCTTGTCCCCAGCTCTGCCTCAATTCGACCTGATGAATCTGCTCCTCACGTTGGCTTCACATGGACCTGGAACTGAGCTGGATAGAGTGGCTCTGGTTCCCACAAGGGGCTCACATGATACTGGTGACTGTGGTCCCACCTGGGCCTCACCTGGACGAGGTGACTGGTTCCCACAGGGACCTCACCTGGACCTGGTGACTCAGGTCCTCATATGGGCATCATGGGACCTGGTTTCTCAGTTCCACATCGGGACCTCACCTGGACCTAGTGATTCTCGTCACATTATGGTCCTCACCCTGACGTGGTGACTCTGGTCCCCACCTGGATATCACCAGAAGCGGGTGACTCTGGTCCCCCTCTGGGACTCACCCGGAGCTGGGGACACTGGTCCTCAACTGGGCCTCAACAGGACCTGGTGAATCTGCTCCTCACTTAGGCCTCGTCTGGATCTTGTGACTCTTTTCCCACCTGGCATCAATGGGACATGGTTAGTCTGTTCCCCACCTGGGCCTCACCTGGACATGATAACTTTGCTCCACATTTTGGCCTCAACTAGTCCTGATGACTCTGGTCTCCCGACCTAGGCGTCAATCTGGACATGATTGCTGTGGACTCCTTTTTAGCCTCAACTGGAACTGGTGAATCTGATCCAGATTGAGGATCCCCCATCTGGACCTCACCTGGCCCTGTCAATCATGGTCCTCAACTGGCAAAATTGGGACCCAGTGACTGTGTCCCATCCCTGGACCTCACCTGGACCAGGTGACTCTGGTCCCCCTCTGGGTCTCACCGTGCCCTAGTGACTGTGAACCCCACTTTGGCCTGACTTGGACCTGCTGACCCAGGTTGACACCTGCGCATGACCTCGAACTGTTGACTCTGGTATTCAAGGGCTTCCCCTGTCCCTAGTGATCTTGGTTCCCCCCTGGGACTCACCTGGACGTGGTGACCCTTGTCACCACCGGGGACTCACCTGGACTTGGTTACTGTGTTCCACACCTGGGCCTCAAGTAGTCCTTTTGACCATGGTACCGAAGCCTGCCTCATATGGACCTGTTTCCTCTGATTCCCACCGGGGCATCACGTGTACCTTGTAACACTGGTCCTCACTTGGGTCTCATCTGGACCTAGTGACTCTGGTCCCCACCTTGGCTTCACCTGGATCTGGTGACTCTGGTCCTCAACTGGGCCTCACGTGGACCTATTGAATATGCTCCATCTGGGCTTCATTTGGACTTGATGACTCTCTTCCCTACCTGGGCATCATCGGGACATGGTTCCACTGCATGGCCTTTAGGTTGGCCGCCCCTGGACCTCGTAACTGTGGTTCTACCTGGGCATCATCGGGACGTGGTTACACTATTCCCAGTGGGACTGACCTGATCGTGGTGACTCTGGTCCTGACTTTCGCCTCTTCTGTGCCATGTGACTCTGGTTCCCCCTGGACCTCACCTGTAAGTGGTGACTCTGATCCTAAGCATGGCCTCACCTGACCTATGACTGTGGTTTCCATCGGTACCACACCTGGTCCTCATGTCTCTGGTCCCAACTGGGACTCACCAGGACCTTGTATCTGGTACACACCTGAGTAGCATCAGGATATGGTTACACTGTTCACTAACAGTGACCCGGCCGGACCTATTAACTCTCGTCTTCACCTGGTCCACACTTGGACATGGTGACACAGGTTCCCACCAGGGTCTCACCTGGACATGGTGACTCAGATCCCCACCTGGTCCTCACTTGTAACTTGTAATTCTCGTTCCCACATGGACATCATGTGGACCTGGTGGCTGCAGTGTTTCTAGGTTCTCATGTACCTCGTGACTCTGGTCCCCACCAGGGCCTCACCCGGACTTGGTGAGTGTGGTTGCCACCTGCACCTCACCAGGACCTGGTGATTCTGGTCTCCACCTGAGACTACCCTGGAACTGATGACTGTGGTCCCCACCTGGGCTTCACCTGAATTTGGGGACTCCGGTCCCCATCTGGGCCTCACCTGGCCCTGTTGACCATGGTCCTCAACTGGTCAAAATTGAGACCCGGTGACTCTGTTCCACAACTGGATCTCACCTGGACAAGGTGACTCTGGTCCCCCTCTGGGTCTCACTGAGCCCTAGTGACTGTGAACCCCACTTTGGCCTGACTTGGACCTGCTGACCCTGGTTGCCACCTGCGCCTGACCTCGAACTCTTGACTCCGGTTCTCTCAAGGGCCTCCCCTGTACCTGGTGATCCTGGTCCCCAATTGGGCCTCAACTGGACGTGGTGACTCTTGTCACAACCGGGGACTCACCTTTATTTGATTACTGTGTTCCACACCTGGGCCTCAGGTAGACTGTTGACCATGGTCCCCAAGCCGGGCTCACGTGGACCTTTTGGCTGTGATCCCCGCCAAGGTCTCACGTGTATCTGGTAACTCTGATCCTCACCTGGGCCTAATCAGGACCTAGTGACTCTTGTCCCCACCTGGGTTTCACATGGATCTGGTGACTCTGGTCCCCACCTGGACTTCACCTGGATCTGGTGACTCTGGTCCCCACCTGGACCTCTCCTGGACCTGGTGACTCTCTTTCCAACATGGACCTCACCTGGATCTGGTGACTCTGGTCCTCAGTTTGGCCTCACCTGGACCTGGTGTCTCTCGTCCCCACTTTGACCTAACTCAGAACTGCTGAATTTTGCCCCACCTAGCCCGCACCCAGACCTGGTGACTCTTGTCCCGAACTATGCCTTAATTCGACCTGATGCATCTGGTCCTGACGTGAGGTTCACATGGACCTGGGACACAGCTGGATAGAGTGGCTCTGGTTCCCACAAGGGGCACACCTGATACTGGTGATTGTGGTCTTATTCTATGCCTCACCAGGACCTAGTGATTCTGTTCCCCATCTGAGCCTGCATGGCCATAGTGACTCTGGTCCTCACCCAGGCATCATTGGGACCTGGATACTCTATGCCACACCTGGGCCTAGTTTGACCAGGGATCTCTGGTCCCATTTTGGGCCTCAAACTAAACTGCTTACTCTGGTTCCCCTCTGGGCCTCACCCTTACCTGGTGACTCTGGTCACCCCTTGGGCTTCACTTGGGCCTCCTGAATCTGGTCCTTAGCTTGTCCGCACCTGGCCCTGGTGACAGGTCACCACGTAGGCCTCACCTGGACTTGGTGAATCATGTTGCCACCAGCGCCTCACCTGGACCTTGTGACTGTGGTCCCTCCTGGACCTCACCTGGATCTGGTGGCTCTGGTTCCCATATGGGGCTCTCCTGGATCTGTTCCCTGTGGTCTCCCTCTGGCCTCACCTGGAACACAATGACTCTGATCTATATTTGGGCCTCTCCTGGACCTGTTGACTCTGGTCCTTACCTGGGCATCATTGGGACCTGGATCCTCTCTTATATACCTGGGCCTCACCAGGACCTGGTGACTGTGGTCCCACCTGGGCCTCACCTGGACGGGGTGACTGGTTCCCACAGGGACATCACCTGGACATGGTGACTCAGGTCCTCATATGGGCATATTGGGACCTGGTTTCACAGTTCCACATCGGGGCCTCACCTGGACCTAGTGATTCTCGTCCCTCTCTGGGCCTCACCCTGACTTGTGACACTGGTCCCCACCTGGATATCACCAGAACCGGGTGACACACCCGGAGCTGGGGCACTGGTCCTCAGGTGGGCCTCAACAGGACCTGGTGAATCTACTCCAATCTTAGGCTTCGTCTGGACCTTGTGACTCTTTTCCCACCTGGCATCAATGGGACATGGTTACTCTGTTCCCCACCTGGGCCTCACCTGGACATGATAACTTTGCTGCACACTTTGGCCTCAACTGGTCCTGATGACTCTCGTCCCCAAACCTAGGCCTCAATCTGGACCTGGTGACTGTCGTCCCCAACTGGGTCTCAGCTGGACCTGGTGACTCCCGTTCCCACATGAACCACATCTGGATCTGGTGACTGTGGTGTTCTTGTAGACTCACATTTACCTTGAATCCCGTCCCCTCTAGGGACTCACCTGCATCTGGTGACTCTGGCCTGCAGGCTGGCCTCACCTGGACCTGGTGAGTGGGCTTGCCGCCTGGGCCTCACCCATACATGGTGACACCGGTCCCCACGTAGCCCCAGTATCCTGGTGAATCTCGTACTTACCTGTTCCTCAACCGGACCTGGTAACCCTAGTCACCACCTGGGAATCACCTGGACCTGGTGTATCTGGCCCCATCTGGGCCTCACCCAGTCCTGGTGACTTTGTTCCCCACCTGGACCTGATTGCTGTGGACTCCTTCTTGGCCTCAACTGGAACTGGTGACTCTGATCCTAACTGGGCCTCACCCAGATCTGGTGACTCTGGTCCTCACCTGTGGACCATTATGACCTGGATACTCTGTTCCACACCTGAGCCTCACCTGGACATGATGACTCTGGATCCCTTCGGGGCCTCACCCTGACATGGTGACTCTGGTCCCCATCTGGATGTCACCTAGACCAGGTGAATCTGTTACCCCTCAAGGGCTCAAATAGACCTGGTGACACTGGTCTTCAACTGGGTCTCACCGAGACCTAGTGAATATGCTCCCCACCTGCGCCACATCTGGACCTGGTGATGCTGGGTCTACCTGGGCATCATCATAACATGGTTACTCTGTTCCCCACTGGGACTGACCTGTTCCTGGTAACTCTGGTCCTGACTTTGGCCTCTTCTGTACCAGGTGACTCTGGTTCCACCTGGGCCTCACCTGTAACTGGTGACTCTGATCCTAAGCATGGCCTCACCTGACCTGGTGAATGTGGTTCCCATCGGGACCTCACCTGGACCTCATGTCTCTGGTCCCACCTGGGCCTCACCAGGACCTGGTGTCTCTGGTACCCACCTGGGTAGCATCAGGATATGGTTACACTGTACACTAACAGTGACCCAGCCGGACCTATCAACTCTGGTCTTCACCTGGGCCACTCCTGCACATGGTGACACTCGTTCCCACCTGTGTCTCACCTGGAAATTGTGAGTCAGATCCCCACCTGGTCCTAACCTGTAACTGGTGATTCTCGTTCCCACATGGATATCATTTGGACCTGGTGGCTGCAGTGTTTCTAGTTTGTCATGTACCTCGTGACTCTGGTCCCCACCAGGGCCTCACCGGGACCTGGTGAGAGTGGTTGCCAACTGCACCTCACCTGGACCTGCTGATTCTGGTCTGCACCTGAGACTACCCTGGATCTGGTGACTGTTGTCCCCAGCTGGGCTTCACCTGGATTTGGGGACACCGGTCCCCATCCTGGCCTCACCTGGCCCTTTTGACCATGGTCCTCAACTGGGCAAAATTGGGTCGCGGTGACTGTGTTCCACAACTGAACCTCACCTGGACCACGTTACTGTGGTGCCGCTCTGGGTCTCACCATGCCCTAGTTACTGTGAACCCCACTTTGGCCAGACTTGGACCTGCAGACCCTGGCTGAAACCTGCGCCTGACCTCGAACTGTTGACTCTGGTTCTTTCAAGGGCCTCCCCTGTACCTGGTGATCCTGGTCCGCAACTGGGCCTCACCTGGACGTGGTGACCCTTGTCACCACTTGGGACTCACCTGGACCTGCTTACTGTGTTCCACACCTGGGCCTCAAGTAGACCTGTTGACCATGGTCCCCAAACCGGCCTCACATGGACCTGTTGCCTCTGATACCCACCGGGGCCTCACGTGTACCTGGTAACTCTGGTCCTCACCTTGTCCTCATCTGGACCTAGTGACTCTGGTCCCCACCTGTGCTTCACCTGGATCTGGTGACTCGGGACCCACCTGGACCTCACCTGGATCTGGTGACTCTGGTCCTCAGTTTGGCCTCACCTGGACCTGGTGTCTCTCGTCCCCACTTTGACCTAACTCAGAACTGCTGAATCTTGACCCACCTAGGCTGCATCCAGACCTGGTGACTCTTGTCCCCAGCTATGCCTCAATTCGACCTGATGAATCTGGTCCTCACGTGGGACTCACATGGACCTGGGACTCACCTGGATAGAGTGTCTCCGGTTCCCACAAGGGACTCACCTGATACTGTTGACTGTGGTCTTATTCTATGCCTCACCAGGACCTAGTGATTCTGTTCCCCATCTGTGCCTGCATGGCCCTAGTGACTCTGTTCCTCACCAAGTCATCATTGGTACCTGGATACTCTATTCTAAAACTGAGCCTCACTTTGTCCAGGGACCTCTGGTCCCATTCTGGTCCTTAAACTAAACTGGTTACTCTGGTTCCCGCTCTGGTCCTCACCCTTACCTGGTGACTCTGGTCACCCCTTGGGCTTCATTTGGGCCTGGTGAATCTGGTCCTTATCTGGTCCGCACCTGAATCTGCTGACTGGTCGCCGCCTGGACCCTACGTGTACTTGGTGAATCCTCTTGCCACCTGCGCCTCACCTGGACCTTGTGACTGTGGTCCCACCTGGACCTCAATTGGATCTGGTGGCTCTGGTTCCCACATGGGGCTCTCCTGGACCTGGTTCCTGTGGTCTCCATCTGGCCTCACCTGGCACACAATGACTGTGATCCATATTTGGGCCTCTCCTCGATCTGTTGACTCTGGTCCTTACCTGGGCATCATTGGGACCTGGATACTCTCTTAAATACCTGGGCCAAACCTTGACCTGGTGACTGTGGTCCCACCTGCGCTTCACCTGGACGAGGTGTCTGGTTCCCACAAGGACCTCACCTGGACCTGGTGACTCAGGTCCTCATATGGGCATCATGGGACCTGGTTTCTCACTTCCACATCGGGGCCTCACCTGGACCTAGTGATTCTCGTCCCATTATGGTCCTCACCCTGACGTGGTGACTCTGGTCCCCACCTGGATATCACCAGAACCGGGTGACGCTGGTCCCCCTCTGGGACTCACCCGGAGCTGGGGACACTGGTCCTCAACTGGGCCTCAACACGACCTGGTGAATCTACTCCTCACTTAGGCCTCGTCTGGACCTTGTGACTCTTTTCCCACCTGGCATCAATGGGAAATGATTAGCCTGTTCCCCACCTGGGCCTCACCTGGACATGAGAACTTTGCTCCACACTTTGGCCTCAACTGGTCCTGATGACTCTGGTCACCCGACCTAGGCGTCAATCTGGACCTGATTGCTGTGGACTCCTTCTTAGCCTCAACTGGAACTTCTGACTCTGATCCAGATTGAAGATCCCCAATCTGGGCCTCACCTGGCCTTGTCAACCATGGTCCTCAACTGGCAAAATTGGGACCCGGTGACTGTGTTCCACCCCTGGACCTCACTTGGACCAGGTGACTCTGGTCCCCCTCTGGGTCTCACCGTGCCCTAGTGACTGTGAACCCCACTTTGGCCTGACTTGGACCTGCTGACCCTGGTTGACACCTGCGCCTGACCTCGAACTGTTCACTGGTTCATTCAAGGGCTTCCCCTGTACCTGGTGATCCTGGTCCCCCCCTGGGACTCACCTGGACGTGGTGACTCTTGTCACCACCGGGGACTCACCTGGACCTGGTTACTGTGTTCCACACCTGGGCCTCAAGTAGACCTGTTGACCATGGTACCGAAGCCGGCCTCATATGGACCTGTTGCCTCTGATTCCCACCGGGGCTTCACGTGTACCTGGTAAAACTGGTCCTCACTTGGGCCTCATCTGGACCTAGTGATTCTGGTCCCCACCTTGGCTTCACCTGGATCTGGTGACTCTGGTCCTCAGTTTGGCCTCACCTGTACCTGGTGACTCAGGTCCTCATTTGGGCATTATGGGACCTTTTTTCTCAGTTCCACATCGGGGCCTCACCTGAAACTAGTGATTCTCGTCCCCCTCTGGGCCTCACGCTGACGTGGTGAGTCTTATCCCCACCTGGATATCACCAGAACCGGGTGACTCTTGTCCCCCTCTGGGACTCACACAGAGCTGGGGACACTGGTGCTCAACTGGGCCTCAACAGGACCTGGTGAATCTAGTCCTCACTTAGGCCTCATCTGTACCTTGTGACTCTTTTCCCACCTGGCATCAATGGGACATGGTTACTCTGTTCCCCACCTAGACATCACCTGGACATGAGAACTTTGCTCCACACTTTGGCCTCAGCTTGTCCTGATCAATTTGTTCCCCCCACCTAGGCCTCAATCTGGACCTGGTGACTATGGTCCCCACCTGGGTCTCACCTGGACCTGGTGACTCTCGTTCCCACATGAACCACACCTGGACCTGGTGACTGTGGTTTTCTTGTAGACTCACATTTACCTGGTGACTCCGGTCCCCACTAGGGCCTCACCTGGATCTGGTGACTCTGGCCTGCAAGTTGGCCTCACCTGGACTTGGTGAGTGGGGTTGCCACCTGGGCCTCACCCATACCTGGTGACTCAGTTTCACACGTGGGCCTCTTGGACCTGGTGAATCTCGTCCTTACCTGGTCCTCTCCCAGACCCGGGGACTCGGGTCACCACTTCGCCTCACCTGGACCTGGTGAATCTGGTCCCCATCTGGGCCTCACCCAGTCCTGGTGACTTTGTTCCCCACCTGGACCTGATTGCTGTGGACTCTCTCTTGGCCTCACCTGGAACTGGTGACTCTGATCCTATCTGAGCGTCACCAAGACCTGGTGACTCTGGTCCTCACCTGGGAATCATTGGTACCTGGTGACTTTGTTCCACACCTGAGCCTCACCTGGACATGATGACTCTGGAACCTCTCTGGGCCTCACCCTTACCTGGTGACTCTTGTCCCCATCTGGATGTCAACTGGACCAGGTGATTCTTATACCTCTCTAATACTCAACCAGATCTGGTGACTCTGGACCTTAACTGGGCTTCACCTGGACCTAGTGAATATGCTCCAACTGGGCCTCATTTGGACCTGGTGACTCTGGTCACTTCCTGGGCATCATCGGGACATGGTTCAGCTGCATGGCCTTCAGGTTGGCCTCACCTGGACCTGGTAACTCTGGTCCCTACCTGGGCATCATCGCGACATGGTTTCTCTACATGGCTTGCAGGTTGGCCTCACCTGGACCTGGTGAGTGGGGTTGGCACCCGGGCCTCACCCATACATGGTGACACAGGTCACCCATGGGCCCAGTATGACCTGGTGAATCTCGTCCTTACCTGGTCCTCACCCGCACCTGGTAACCCTGATCACCACCTGGGAATCACCTGGACCTGGTGAATCTGGTCCCCATCTGGGCCTCACCCAGTCCTGGTGACTTTGTTCCCCTCTGGACCTGATTGCTGTGGACTCCTTCTTGGCCTCAACTGGAAGTGGTGACTCTGATCTTACCTGGGCCTCACCCAGATCTGGTGACTCTGGTCCTCACCTGTGGACCATTATGACCTGGATACTCTGTTCCACACCTGAGCCTCACCTGGACATGATGACTCTGGATCCCCTCTGGGCCTCACCCTGACATGGTGACTCTGGTCCCCATCTGGATGTCACCTAGACCAGGTGAATCTGGTACCCCTCTAGGGCTCAAATAGACCTGGTGACACTGGTCCTCAACTGGGTGTCACCGAGACCTAGTGAATATGCTCCCCACCTGCGCCTCATCTGGACCTTGTTACGCTGGGTCTACCTGGACATCATCGGGACATGGTTACTCTGTTTCCCACTGGGACTGACCTGATCCTGGTAACTCTGGTCCTTACTTTGGCTTATTCTGTACCAGGTGACTTTGGCTCCACCTGGGCCTCACCTGTAACTGGTGACTCTGATCCAAAGCATGGCCTCTCCTGACCTGGTGACTGTGGTTCCCATCGTGACATCACCTGGACCTCATGTCTCTGGTCCCACCTGGGCCTCACCAGGACCTGGTGTCTCTGGTACACACCTGGGTAGCATCAGGATATGGTTACACTGTTCACTAACAGTGACCCAGCCGGACCTATTAACTCTGGTCTTCACCTGGGCCACACCTGGACATGGTGACACTCGTTCCCACCTGGGTCTCACCTGGAAATGGTGAGTCAGATACCCACCTGGTCCTAACCTATAACTGTTTATTCTCGTTCCCACATGGACATCATGTGGACCTGGTGGCTGCGGTGTTTCTAGTTTGTCATGTACCTCGTGACACTGGTCCCCACCAGGGCCTCACCGGGACCTGGTGAGTGTGGTTGCCACCTGCACCTCACCTGGACCTGGTGATTCTGGTCTGCACCTGAGACTACCCAGGATCTGGTGACTGTGGTCCCACCTGGGCTTCACCTGGATTTGGGGACTCTCGACCCCATGTGAGGCTCACCAAGCCCTGTTGATCATGGTCTTCAACTGGGCAAAATTGGGACGCGGTGACTGTGTTCCACAACTGGACCTCACCTGGACCACGTGACTCTGGTGCCCCTCTGGGTCTCACCATTCCCTAGTGACTGTTTACCCCACTTTCCCCTGACTTAGACCTGCTGTCCCTGGTTGAAACCTGCGCCTGAACTCGAACTGTTGACTCTGGTTCTTTCAAGGGCCTCCCCTGTACCTGTTGATCCTGGTCCGAACCAGGGCCTCACCTGGACGTGGTGACTCTTGTCACCATGGGGACTCACCTGGACCTGCTTACTGTGTTCCACACCTGGGCCTAAAGTAGACCTGTTGACCATTGTCCCCAAGCCGGCATCACATGGACCTGTTGCCTCTGATCCCCACCGGGGCCTCACGTGTACCTGGTAACTCTGGTCTTCACCTGGGCCTCATCTGGACCTAGATACTCTGGTCCCCACCTGGGCTTCACCTGGATCTGGAGACTCTGGTCCCCATCTGGACTTCACCTGGATCTGGTGACTCTGATCCCAATCTGGACCTCTCCTGGACTTGGTGTCTCTCTTGCCCACTTTGACCTAACTCAGAACTGCTGAATCTTGCCCCACCTATTACGCACCCAGACCTGGTGACTCTTGTACCTAGCTATTCCTCAATTCGACCTGATGAATCTGGTCCTCACGTGGACCTCACATTTACCTGGGACTCAGCTGGAAAGAGTGGCTCTGGTTCCCACTAGGGGCTCACCTGATACTGCTGAATGTGGTCTTATTCTATGCCTCACCAGAACCTAGTGATTCTGTTCCCCATCTGGGCCTGCATGGCCTTAGTGACTCTGGTCCTCACTCAGGCATCATTGGGACCTGGATACTCTATTCCACACCTGGGCCTCACTTTTACCAGGAACCGCTGGTCCCATTCTGGGCCTCAAACTAAACTGGTTACTCTGTTTCCCCCTCTTAACCTCACCCTTACCTGGTGACTCTGGTCACCCCTTGGGCCTCCCCTGGGCCTGGTGACTCTGGCCTGCAGGTTGGCCTCACCTGGACTTGATTAGTTGATGCCACCTGGGCCTCACACTTACCTGGAGACTCAGGTCCCCACATGGGCCTCTTGGACCTGGTGAATCTGGCCCTTACCTGGACTTCTCCCAGACCCGGGGAATCTGGTCACAACATGGGCCTCACCTGGACCTGGTGAATCTGGGTCCATCTGGGCCTAACCCAGTCCTGGTGACTATGTTCCCCAACTGGACCTGATTGCTCTGGACTCTTTCTTGCCCTCACATTGAACTGGTGACTCTGATCCTATTACCTAGGCCTCACCCGGAACTGGTAAATCTGGTCACCACCTGGGCATCACCTAGTCCTGGTGACTTTGTTCCCCACGTGGACCTGATTGCTGTGGACACATTCTTGGCCTCACCTGGAAGTGGTAACTCTGATCCCAACTGGGCCTCTCCCAGATCTGGTGACTCTGGTCCTCACCTGGGCCTCATCTGGACCTAGTGACTCTGGTCCCCACCTGGGCTTCACCTGGAACTGGTGACTCTGGTCCCCACCTGGATTTCACCTGGAACTGGTGACTCTGGTCCATACCTGAACCTCTCCTGGACCTGGTGACTCACTTTCCAACATGGACCTCACTTGGATCTGGTGACTATGGTCCTCAGTTTGGCCTCACCTGGACCTGGTGTCTCTCGTCCCCACTTTGACCTAACTCAGAACTGCTGATCTTGCCCCACCTAGGCCGCATGCAGACCAGGTGACTCTTGTCCCCAGCTATGCCTCAATTCGACCTGATGAATCTGGTCCTCACGTGGGCCTACAAGGACCTGGGACTCAGCTGGATAGAGTGGCTCTGGTTCCCACAAGGGGCTTACTGATACTGCTGACTGTGGTGTTATTCTATGCCTCACCAGGACCTAGTGATTCTGTTCCCCATCTGGGCCTGCATGGCCCTAGTAAATCTTTTCCTCACCCAGGCATCATTGGGATCTGGATACTCTATTCCACATCTGCGCCTCACTTTCACCAGGGACCTAGGGTCCCATTCTGGGCCTCAAACTAAACTGGTTACTCTGGTTCCCCTCTGGGCCTCACCCCTACCTGGTGACTCTGGTCACCCCTTGGGTTTCACTTGGGCCTGGTGAATCTGGTCCTTAGCTGTTCCGCTCCTGGATCTGGTGACCGGTCGCTACCTGGGCCTCACCTGGACTTGGTGAAACCTGTTGCCACCTGCGCCTCCCCTGAACCTTGTGACTGTGGTTCCACCCAGACATCACCTGGATCTGGTGGCTCTGGTTCCCATATGGGGCTCTCCTGGAACTGGTTCCTGTGGTCTCCATCTGGCCTCACCTGGAACACAATGACTCTGAACCATATTTGGGCCTCTCCTGGACATGTTGACTCTGGTCCTTACCTGGGCATCATTGGGACCTGGATACTCTCTTATATACCTCGGCCTCACCTGGACCTGGTGACTCTGGTCCCACCTGGGCCTCACCTGGACCGGGTGACTGGTTCCCACAGGACCTCACCTGGACCTGGTGACTCAGGTCCTCATATGGGCATCATGGGACCTGGTTTCTCAGTTCCACATGGAGGCCTCACCTGGACCTAGTGATTCTCGTCCCCTCTGGGCCTCACCCTGACGTGCTGACTCTGGCTCCCACCTGGATATCACCAGGACCGGGTGACCCTGGTCCCCCTCTGGGACTCACCCGGGGCTGGCGACACTTGTCCTCAGCTGGGCCTCAACAGGACCTGGTGAATCTAGTCCTCACTTAGGCCTCATCTGTACCTTGTGACTCTTTTCCCACCTGGCATCAATGGGACATGGTTACTCTGTTCCCCACCTAGACATCACCTGGACATGATAACTTTGCTCCACACTTTGGCCTCAACTTGTCCTGATCAATTTGTTCCCCCCACCTAGGCCTCAATCTGGACCTGGTGACTATGGTCCCCACCTGGGTCTCACCTGGACCTGGTGACTCTCGTTCCCACATGAACCACACTTGGACCTGGTGACTGTGGTGTTCTTGTAGACTCACATTTACCTGGTGACTCGGGTCCCCACTAGGGCCTCACCTGGATCTGATGACTCTGGCCTGCAGGTTGGCCTCACCTGGACCTGGTGAGTGCGTTGCCACTAGGGCCTCACCCATACCTGGTGACTCAGGTCCCCACGTGAGCCTCTTGGACCTGGTGAATCTGGTCCTTACCTGGTCCTCTCCCAGACCCGATGACTCTGGTCACCACCTGGGCCTCACCTGGACCTGGTGAATCTGGTCCCAATCTGGGCCTCACCCATTCTTGGTGACTTTGTTCCACACCTTGACCTGATTGCTGTGGACTCTTTCTTGGCCTCACCTGGAACTGGTGACTCTGATCCTATCTGCGCGTCACCCAGACCTGTTGACTCTGGTCCTCACCTGGGCATCATTCGTACCTGCTGACTCTGTTCCACACCTGAGCCTCACCTGGTCATGATGACTCTGGAACTTCTCTGGGCCTCACCCTGACCTGGTGACTCTGGTCCCCATTAGGACGTAACCCGGACTGGGTGATTCTGGTTCCCATCTAGGCCTCAAGCATATCTGGTGATTCTGGTCCTCAACTGGGCCTCACGTGGACTTAGTGAATATGCTCAATGTTGGCCTTATTTGGACCTGGTGACTCGGGTCCCTACCTGGGCATCATCGGCACATGGTTCCGCGCACCGCCTGCAGATTGGCCTCACCTGAACCTGGTGAGTGGGATTGCCACCTGTGGCTCACCCATACCTGGTGACTCAGGTCCCCACGTGGGCCTCTTGGACCTGGTGAATCTGGTCCTTACCTCGTCTTCTCCCAACCTGGGGACTCTGGCCATCACCTGGGCCTCACCTGGAGAAGGGGAACTGGTCCCCATCTGGGCCTCACCCAGTCCTGGTTACTTTGTTCCCCACCTGGAACTGATTGCTGTGGACTCTTTCTTTGCCTCACCTGCAACTGGTGACTCTGATCCTATCTGGTGACTCTGATCCTATCTGGGCATTACCCAGACCTGGTGACTCTGGTCCTCATGTGGGCATCTTGGTACCTGGTGACTCAGTTCCACACCTGAGCCTAACCTGGACATGATGACTCTGGAACCTCTCTGGGCCTCACCCTGTCCTGGTGACTCTGGTCCCCATCTGGATGTCACCTGGAGCAGGTGATTTTGGTACCCCTCTGAGCCTCAACCAGATCTGGTGACTCTGGTCCTCAACTGTGCCTCACCTGTACCTAGTGAATATGCTCCATCTGGCCCTCATTTGGACCTGGTGACTCTGGTCCCTCCCTCGGCATCATCGGTACATGGTTACACTGCATGGCCTGCAGGTTGGCATCACCTGGACCTGGTAACTCTGGTTCCTACATGGGCATCACACGGACACGGTTCCTCTGCATGGCGCGAAAGATGGCCTCTCCTGGTCCTGGTGAGTGTGGTTGCCACCTGTGCCTCACCCGTACCTGGGGACACAGGCCCCTCGTCGGCCTCTTGGACCTGGTGAATCTGGTCTATGGGAGACCTGGTCGTCTCCCATACCCGGGGTCTCTGGTCACCCCCTGGGCCTCACCTGGACCTGGTCAATGTGGTCCCCATCTGGGCATCACCCAGTCCTGGTGACTTTGTTCCCCACCTGGATGATTGCTGTGCACTATTTCTTGGCCTCACCTTGAACTGGTGACTCTGATCCTATCTGGTGACTCTGATCCTATCTGGGCATTACCCAGACCTGGTGACTCTGGTCCTCACCTGGGCATCTTTGGTACCTGGTGACTCTGTTCCACACCTGAGCCTCACCTGGACATGTTGACTCTGGAACCTCTCTGGGCCTCATCCTGACCTGGTGACTCTGGTCCCCATCTGGATGTCACCTGGACCAGGTGATTCTGGTACCCCTCTAGGCCTCAACCAGGTCTTGTGACTCTGGTACTCCACTGCACCACACCTGGACCTAGTAAATATGCTCCATCTGGGTCTCATTGGACCTGGTGATTCTGATCCCAACCTCGGCATCATCGGGACATGGTTTCACTGCGTGGTCTGCAGGTTGGCCTCACCTGGACCTGTTAAATCTCGTCCCTACCTGGGCATCATCGGGACATGGTTCCTCTGCATGGCCTGCAGGTTCGCCTCACCTAGACCTGGTGAGTGGGGTTGCCACCTGGGACTCGCCCATGCCTGGTGACACAGGTCCCCACGTGGGCCTCACTTGGACCTGTTGAATCTAGACCTTACCTGGTTCTCACCCGGAACTGTTAACTCAGGTCACCACCTGGGAATCACCTGGACCTGGTGAATCTGGACCCCATCTGGGGTCATCCATTCCTGGTGACTTTGTTCCCCAACTGGACCTGATTGCTGTGGACTCCTTCTTGGCCTCACCTGGAACTGGTGACTCTGATACTAACTGGGCCTCACCCTGATCTAGTGACTCTGGTCCTCACCTGTGGACCATTATCAACTGGATACTCTGTTCCACACGTGAGCCTCACCTGGACATGATGACTCTGGATCCCCTCTGGGCCTCAGCCTGACATGGTGACTCTGGTCCCCATCTGGATTTCACCTAGACCAGGTGAATCTGGTACCCCTCTAGGCCTCAACTTGACCTGGTGATTCTGGGCCCCAAGTGGGCCTCACCGGGACCTAGTGAACATGCTCCCCACCTGCGCCGCATCTGGGCATGGTGACTCTGGTTTTACCTGGGCATCCTCGGGAAATGGTTACTGTATTCCCCACTGGGACTGACCTGATCATGGCAACTCTGGTCCTGACTTTGGCCTCTTCTGTACCAGGTGACTCTGGCTCTACCTGGGCCTCACCTGTAACTGGTGACTCTGATCCAAAGCATGGCCTCACCTGACCTGGTGACTGTGGTTCCCATCGGGACCTGACCTGGTCCTCATGTCTCTGGTCTCACCTGGGCCTCACCAGGACTTGGTGTCTCTCGTACCCACCTGGGTAGCATCAGGATATGGTTACACTGTTCACTAACAGTGACCCAGCGGGACCTATTATCTCTGGTCTTCACCTCGTCACACCTGGACATGGTGACACTGGTTCCCACCTGGGTCTCACCTGGACATGGTGAGTCGGATCCCCACAGGGTCCTCACATCTAAGTGGTGATTCTCGTTCCCACATGGACATCATGTGGACCTGGTGGCTGCAGTGTTTCTAGCTTCTCATGTACCTCGTGACTCTGGTCCCCACCAGGGCCTCACCGGGACCTGGTGAGTGTGGTTGCCACCTGCACCTCACCTGGACCTGGTGATTCTGGTCTGCACCTGAGACTACCCTGGATCTGGTGACTATGGTCCCAACCTGGGCTTCACCTAGCCCTGTTGACCATGGTCCTCATCACGGAAAAATGGCACCCGGTGACTGTGTTCCACACCTGGACCTCACCTGGAGCAGGTGACTCTGTTCCCCCTGTGGGTCTCACCGTGCTCTAGTCACTGTGAACCCCACTTTGGCCTGACTTGGACCTGCTGACCCTGGTTGCCACCTGCGCGTGACCTCGAACTGTTGACTCTGTTTGTTTCAAGGGCCTCCCCTGTACCTGGTGATCCTGGTTCCCACCTGGGCCTCACCTGGGCCTGGTGACTCTTGTCACCACCGGGGACTCACTTGTACCTGATTACAGTGTTCCACACTGGGCCTCAAGTAGAACTCTTGACCATGGTCCCCAAGCCTGCCTCACATGGACCAGTTGCCTCTGATACCTACCAGCGCCTCACGTGTACCTGGTAACTCTGGTCCTCACCTGGGCCTCATCTGGACCTAGTGACTCTGGTCCCCACCTGGGCTTCACCTGGATCTGGTGACTCTGGTCCCCACCTGGCCTTCACCTGGATCTGGTGACTCTGGTCCCCACCTGGACCTCTCCTAGACCTGGTGACTCTCTTTCCAACATGGGCCTCACCTGGATCTGGTGACTCGGGTCCTCAGTTTGGCCTCACCTGGACCTGGTGTCTCTCGTCCCCACTTTGACCTAACTCAGAATTGCTGAATCTTGCCCCACCTAGGCCGCACCCAGACCTGGTGACTCTTGTCCCCAGCTATGCCTCTATTCGACCTGATGAATCTGGTCCTCACGTGGGCCTTAGATGGACCTGGGACTCAGCTGGATAGAGTGGCTCTGGTTCCCACAATGGGCTCACCTGATACTGGTGACTGGGGTCTTTTTCTATGCCTCACTAGGACCTAGTGATTCTGTTCCCCATCTGGGCCTGCATGGCCCTAGTGACTCTGGTCCTCACCCAGGCATCATTGGGACCTGGATACTCTATTCCACGCCTGGGCCTCTCTTTGACCAGGGACCTCTGGTCCCATTCTGGGCCTCAAACTAAACTGGTTGCTCTGGTTCCCCCTCTGGGACTCACCCTTACCTGGTGAATCTGGTCACGCCTTGGGCTTCACTTTGGCCTGGTGAATCTGGTCCTTAGCTGGTACTCACCTGGATCTGGTGACTGGTCGCCACCTGGGCCTCACCTGGACCTGGTGAATCTCTTCCCCATCTGGGCCTCACCCAGTCCTGGTGACTTTGTTCCCCACCTGGACCTGATTGCTTTGGACACTTTCTTGGCCTCACCTGGAACTGGTGATTCTCGTTCCCACATGGACATCATGTGGACCTGGTGGCTGCAGTGTTTCTAGCTTCTCATGTACCTCCTGATTCTGGTCCCCACCAGGGCCTCAAAGGGACCTGGTGAGTGTGGTTGCCACCTGCACCACACCTGGAACTGATGATTCTGGTCTGCACCTGAGACTACCCTGGATCTGGTGACTGTGGTCCCCACCTGGGCTTCACCCGGATTTGGGGACTCCGGTCCCCATCCGGGCCTCAACTGTACCTGTTGACCATGGTCCTCAACTGGGCAAAATTGGGACCGGTGACTGTGTTCCACAACTGGACCTCTCCTGGACCACATGACTCTGGTCCCCCTCTGGGTCTCACTGTGCCTTCGTGACTGTGAACCCCACTTTGGCCTGACTTGGACCTGCTGACCCTGGTTGCCACCTGCGCCTGACCTCGAACTGTTGACTCTGGTTCTTTTAAGGGCCTCCCCTGTACCTGGTGATCCTGGTCCCCACCTGGGCCTCACGTGGACGTGGTGACTCTAGTCACCAGCGCGGACTCACCTGGACCTGCTTACTGTGTTCCACAACTCGGCCTCAAGTAGACTTGTTGACCATGGTCCCCATGCCGGCCTCACATGGACATTGACTCTAATCCCCACCGGGTCCTCACGTGTACCTGGTAACTCTGGTCCTCACCTGGGACTCATCTGGACCTAGTGACTCTGGTCCCCACCTGGGCTTCACCTGGAACTGGTGGCTCTGGTCCCCACCTGGATTTCACCTGGAACTGGTGACGCTCTTTCCAACATGGACTTCACTTGGTGAATCTGGTCCTTAGCTGGTCCACATTTGGATCTGGTGACTGGTCGCCACCTGGGCCTCACCTGGACTTGGTGAATCCTGTTGCCACCTGCGCCCCCCCTGGAACTTGTGACTGTGGTCCCACCAGAACCTCACCTAGATCTGGAGGCTCTGGTTCCCATAAGGGGCTCTCCTGGACCTGGTTCTTGTGGCCTCCATCTAGCCTCACCTGGAACTCAATGACTCTGATCCATATTTGTGCCTCTCTAGGACCTGTGGACTCTGGTCCTTACCTGGGCATCATTGGGCATGGATACTCTCTTATATACCTGGGCGTCACCTGGACCTGGTGACTGTGGTCCCACCTGGGCCTCAGCTGGATGAGGTCACTGCTTCCCACAGGGACCTCACCCGGACCTGGTGACTCAGGTCCTCAAATGGGCATCATGGGACCTGTTATCTCAGTTCCAAATCGGGGCCTCACCTGGACCTAGTGATTCTCGTCCCCCTCTGGGCCTCACCCTGACCTGTTGACTCTGGTCCTCACCTGGATATCACAAGAACCGGGTGACTCTGGTCCCCCTTTGGGACTCACCGGAGCTGGGGAGACTGGTACTCAACTGGGCCTCAACACGATCTGGTGAATCTACTCCTCACTTAGGCCTCGTCTGCACCTTGTGACTCTTATCCCACCTGGCATCAATGGGATATGGTTACTCTGTTCCCCACCTGGGCCTCACTTGTACATGATAACTGTTCTCCGCAGTTTGGCCTCAACTGGTCCTGATGACTCTGGTCCCCCCACCTAGGCCTCAATCTGGACCTGGTGACTGTGGTCCCCACCTGGGTCTCACCTTGACCTGTTGCCTCTCGTTCCCACTTGAACCACACCTGGACCTGGTGACTGTGGTGTCCTTGTAGACTCACATTTACCTGGTGACTCCGTTCCCGTCTAGGGCCTCACCTGGATCTGGTGACTCTGGCCTGCAGGTTGGCTTCACCTGGAATTGGTGAGTGGGGTTGTCACCTGGGCCTCACCCATACCTGGTGACTCAGGTCCCTACGTGGGCCTCTTGGACCTGGTGAATCTAGTACTTACCTGGTCCTCTCCCCGACCCGGGGACTCTGGTCACGACCTGGGCCTCACCTGGACCTGGTGAATCTGTTCCATATCTTGGCCTCACCGAGTCCTGGTGACTTTGTTCCCCACTTGGACCTGATTGCTGTGGACTCTTTTTGACTCACCTGGAACTGGTGACTCTGATCCTATCTGCGCGTCACCCAGATCTGGTGACTTTGGTCCTCAACTGGGCCTCACCTGGACCTAGTGAATATACTCGATGTGGGCCACATTTGGACCTGGTGACTCTGCTCCCTACCTGGGCATCATCGGGAGATGGTTCCACAGCATGGCCTGCAGGTTGGCCTCACCTCGACCTGGTAACTCTGGTCCCTACCTGGGCTTCATCGGGACACCGTTCCTCTGCATGGCCTGCAGGTTGGCCTCACCTGGACGTGGTGAGTGGGGTTTCCACATGGGCCTCACACATACCTGGTGACATAGGTCCCCAAGTGGGCCTCACTTGGACCTGGTGAATCTGATCCTTACCTGGTCCTCACCCAGACCTGGTAACTCTGGTCACCACCTGGGAATCACCTGGACAGGGTGAATCTGGTCCCCATCTGGGCCTCTCCCAGTCCTGATGACTTTGTTCCCCACCTGGAACTGATTGCTGTGGACTCCTTCTTGGCCTCACCTGGAACTGGTGACTCTCATCCTAACTGGGCCTAACTCAATCTGCTGACTCTTGTCCTCCCCTGTGGACCATTATGAACTGGATACTCTGTTCCACAACTGAGCCTCACCTGGACATGATGACTCTGGATCCAGTCTGGGCCTCACCCTGACGTGGTGACTCTGGTCCTCATGTGGATGTCACCTAGACCAGGTGAATCTGGTACCCCTCTAGGCCTCAACTAGACCTGGTGACTCTGGTCCTCAACTGGGCCTCACCGGGACCTAGTGAATATGCTCCCCAACTGTGCCTCATCTGGACCTGGTAACTCTGGTTCTACCTGGGCATCATCGGGACATGGTTACTGTATTCCCCACTGTAACTGACCTGATCCTGGTAACTCTGGTCCTGATTTGGCCTCTTCTGTACCAGGTGACTCTGGATCCACCTTGGGTTCACCGGTAACTGGTGACTCTGATCCTAAGCATGGCCTCACCTGACCTGGTGACTGTGGTTCCCATTGGGACCGCACCTGGACCTCATGTCTCTGGTCCCAACTGGGCTTCACCAGGACCTGGTGTCTCTGGAACCCACTTTGGTAGCATCAGGATACGGTTACACTGTTCACTAACAGTGACCCAGCCGGACCTATTAACTCTGGTCTTCACCTGGGCCACACCTGGACATGGTGACACTGGTTCCCACCTGGTCTCACCTGGACATGGTGACTCGGATCCAAAACTGGTCCTCCCCTGTACTGGTGATTCTCGTTCCCACATGGACATCATGTGGACCTGTTGGCTGCAGTGTTTCTAGCTTCTCATGCACCTCTTGACTCTGGTCCCCACCAGGGCCTCACAGGGACCTGGTGAGTGTGGTTGCCACCTGCACCTCAAGTGGACCTGGTCATTCTGGTCTGCACCTGAGACTACCCTGGATCTGGTGACTATGGTCCCCACCTGGGCTTCACCTGCTTTGGGGACTCCGGTCTCCATCTGAGCCTCACCTGGCCCTGTTGACCATGGTCCTCAACTGGGCAAAATTGGGACCCGGTGACTGTGTTCAACAACTGGACCTCATCTGGACCAGGTGATTCTGGTCTCCCTCTGGGTCTCACCGCGCCCTAGTGACCGTAATCCCAACTTTGCCCTGACTTGGACCTGCTGACCCTGGTTACCACCTGCGCCTCACCTCGAACTGTTGACTCTGGTACTTTCAAGGGCCTACACTGTACCTTGTGATCCTGGTCCCCACCTGGGACTCACCTGGACGTGGTGACACATGTCACAACCGCGTACTCACCTGGAGCTGCTTACTGTGTTCCACATCTGGGCCTCAAGTAGACTTGTTGACCATGGTCCCCAGCCGGACTCACATGGACCTGTTGCCTCTGATCCCCACCGGGGCCTCACGTGTACCTGGTAACTCTGGTCCTCACCTGGGCCTCATCTGGACCTATTGACTCTGGTCCCCACCTGGGCTTCACCTGGATCTGGTGACTCTGGTCCCCTCCTGTACTTCACCTGGATCTGGTGACTCTTGTCCCCACCTGGAACTCTCCTGGACCTGGTGACTCTCTTTCCAACATGGACCTCAGCTGGATCTGGTGACTCTGGTCCTCAGTTTGGCCTCACCTGGACCTGGTTTCTCTCGTCCCCACTTTGACCTAACTCAGAACTGCTGAATCTTGCCCCACCTAGGCCGCACCCAGACCTGGTGACTCTTGTCCCCAGCTATGCCTCAATTTGCCCTAATGAATCTGGTCCTCACGTGGGCCTCACATGGACCTGGGACTCAGCTGGATAGAGTGGCTCTGGTTCCCACAAAGGGCTCACCTGATACTGGTGACTGTGGTCTTATTCTATGCCTCACCAGGACCTAGTGATTCTGTTCCCCATCTGGGCCTGCATAGCCCTAGTGTCTCTGGTCCTCTCCCTGGAATCATTGGGAACTGGATACTCTATTCCACACCTGGGCCTCACTTTGACCAGGGACCTCTGGTCCCATTCTGGGCCTCAAACTAAACTGGTTACTCTGGTATCCCCTCTGGGCCTCACCCTTACCTGGTGACTCTGGTCACCCTTGGGCTTCACTTGGACCTGGTGAATCTGGTCCTTAGCTGGTCCGCACCTGGATCTGGTGACTGGTCGCCACCTGGGTCTCACCTGGAGTTGGTGAATCCTGTTGCCACCTGCAGCTCATCAGGACCTTGTGACTGTGGTCCCACCTGGACCTCACCTGGATCTGGTGGCTCTGGTTCTCATATGGGGCTCTCCTGGACCTGGTTCCTGTGGTCTCCATCTGGCCTCACCTGGAACACAATGACTCTGATCCATATTTGGTCCTCTCCTGGACCTGTTGACTCTTGTCCTTACCTGGGCATCATTGGGACCTGGATACTCTCTTATATACCTGGGCCTCACCTGGACCTGGTGACTGTGTTCCCACCTGGGCCTCACCTGGACGAGGTGACTGGTTTCCACAGGGACCTCACCTGGATCTGGTGACTCAGGTCCTCATATGGATATCATGGGACCTGGTTTCTGAGTTCCACATCGAGGCCTCACCGGGACCTAGTGATTCTCGTCCCCCTCTGAGGCCTCACCCTGACGTGCTGACTCTGGTCCCCCCCTGGATATCACCAGAACCGGGTGACTCTGGTCCCCCTCTGGACTCACCCGGAGCTGGGGTCACTGGTCCTCAACTCGGCCTCAACAGGACCTGGTGAATCTACTCCTCACTTAGGCCTCGTCTGGACCTTTGACTCTTTTCCCACCTGGCAACAATGGGACATGGTTACTCTGTTCCGCACCTGGGCCTCACATGGACATGATAACTTTGCTCCGCACTTTGGCCTCAACTGGTCCTGATGACCCTGGTCCCCCAACCGAGGCCTCAATCTGGACCTGGAGACTGTCGTCCCCACGTGGGTCTCACCTGGACCTGGTGACTCTCGTTCCCACATGAACCACACCTGGACCTGGTGGCTGTGGTGTACTTGTAGACTCACATTTACCTGGTGACTCCGGTCCCCACTAGGGCCTAACCTCGATCTGGTGACTCTGGCCTGCAGGTTGGCCTCACCTGGACTTGGTTAGTGGGATGCCACCTGGGCCTCACACATACCTGGACTCAGGTCTGCACGTGGGCCTCTTGGACCTGGTGAATCTGGTCCTTACCTAGTCCTCACCCGGAACTGGTAAATGTGGTCACCACCTGGGCATCACCTAGACCTGGTGCCTTTGTTCCCCACCTGGACCTGATTGCTGTGGACACCTTCTTGGCCTCACCTGGAAGTGGTAACTCTGATCGTAACTGGGCCTTTCCCAGATCTGGTGACTCTGGTCCTCACCTGTGGACAATTATGACCTGGATACTCTGTTCCACACCTGAGCCTCACCTGGACATGATGACTCTGGATCCACTCTGGGCCTCACCCTGACATGGTTACTCTGGTCCCCATCTGGATGTCACCTAGACCAGGTGAATCAGGTACCCCTCTGGGCCTCAACCAGATCTGGGGCCTCTGGTCCTCAACTGGGCCTCACCTGGACCTAGTGAATATGCTCCATCTGTGCCTCATTTGGACCTGGTGACTCTGGTCCCTACGTGGGCAACATCGGGACATGGTTCCACATAATGGTCTGCAGGTTGGCCTCTTCTTGACCTGGTAACTCTGGTCCCTACCTGGGCATCATCGTGACACGGTTCCTCTGCATGGCCTGCAGGTTGGCGTCACCTGGACTTCGTAACTCTGGTCCGTACCTGGGCATCATCGGGACACGGTTCCTCTGCATGGCCTGCAGATAGGCCTCACCTGGACCTGGAGAGTGGGCTTGCCATCTGGGCCTCACCCATACATGTTGACACAGGTCTCACGTGGGCCTCACTTGTACCTGGTGAACCTGGTCCTTACCTGGTCCTCACCCGGAACAGGTAACCCTTGTCACCACCTGGGAATCACCTGGACCTGGTGAATCTGGTCCCCATCTGGGCCTCACCCAGTCCTGGTGACTTTGTTCCCCACCTGGAGCTGATTGCTTTGGACTCTTTCTTGGCCTCACCTGGAACTGGTGACTCTTATCCTCTCTGCGCGTGACTCAGGCCTGGTGAATCTGGTCCTCACCTGGTTATCATTGGTACCTGGTGACTCTGTTCCACACCTGAGCCACACCTGGACATGATGACTCTGAAACCTCTCTGGGCCTCACCCTGACCTGGTGACTCTGGTCCCCATCGGATGTCACCTGGACCAGGTGATTCTGGTACCCCTCTAGGCCTCAACCAGATCTGGTGTCTCTGGTCCTCAACTGGGACTCGGCTGGACTTAGTGAATATGCTCCATCTTGGCCTCATTTGGACATGGTTACTCTGGTCCCTACCTGGGCATCATGGGGACCTGGTTCCACTGCATGGCCTGCAGGTTGTCCTCACCTGGACCTGGTAACTCTGGTCCCTACCTTGGCATTATCGGGACCCGATTACATTGCATGGCCTGCAGGTAGGCCTCACCTGGACCTGGTGAGTGGGGTTGCCACTTGGGCCTCACGCATACCTGGTGACACAGGCCCCTACGTGGGCCTGACTTGGACCTGGTGTATCTGGTAATTCTGGTCACCACCTGGGAATCACCTGGACCTGGTGAATCTGGTAACTCTGGTCACCACCTGGGAATCACTTGGACCTGGTGAATCTGTGTCCCCATCTGGGCCTCACCCAGTCCTCGTGAATTTTTTCCCCACCTGGACCTGATTGCTGTGGACTCCTTCTTAGCCTCACCTGGAACTGTTGACTCTGATCCTAACTGGGCCTCACCCAGATCTGTTGACTCTGGTCCTCACCTGTGGACCATTATGACCTGGATACTTTGTTCCACTCCTGAGACTCACCTGGACATGATGACTCTGGATCCCCTCTGGGCCTCTCCCTGACATGGTGACTCTGGTCCCCATCTGGAAGGCTCCTAGTCCAGGTGAATCTGGTACCCCTCTATGCCTCAACTAGACCTGGTGACTCTGGTCCTCTACTAGGCCTCAACGGGACGTAGTGAATATGCTCCCCACCTTTGCCTCATCTGGACCTGGTGACTCTGGCTCCACCTGGGCCTCACCTGTAACTGGTGACTCAAATCCTAAGCATGGCCTCACCTGACCTGGTGACTGTGGTTCCCATAGGGACCTCACCTGGACCTCATATCTCTGTTCCACCTGGGCCTCACCAGGAACTTTTGTCTCTGGTTACCACCTGGGTAGCATCAGGATATTGTTACACTGTTCACTATCAGTGACCCAGCCGGACCTATTAACTCTGGTCTTCACCTGGGCCACACCTAGACATGGTGACACTTGTTTCCACCTTGGTCTCACCTGGACATGGTGAGTCGGATCCCCACCTGGTCCTCACCTGTAACTGGTGATTCTCGTTCCCACATGGACATCATGTGGACCTGGTGGCTGCAGTGTTTCTAGCTTCTCATGTACCTCGTGACTCTGGTCCCCACCAGGGCCTCACCGGGACCTGGTGAGTGTAGTTGCCACCTGCACCTCACCTGGACCTGGTGATTCTGGTCTGCACCTGAGACTACCCTGGATCTGGTGACTGTGGTCTCCACCTGGGCTTCTCCTGGATTTGGGGACTCCGGTCCCCATCTGGGCCACACCTGGCCCTGTTGACCATGGTCCTCAACTGTGCAAAATTGGGACCCGGTGACTTTAGACCTCACCTGGACCATGTGACTCTGTTCCGCCTCCGGGTCTAACCTTGGACCTCACCTGGACCATGTGACTCTGGTCCGCCTCCGGGTCTAACCGTGCCCTAATGACTCTGAAACCCACTTTGGCCTGACTTGGACCTGCTGACCTTGGTTGCCACCTGTGCCTGACCTCGAACTGTTGACTCTGGTTCATTCAAGGGCCTCCCCTGTACCTGGTGATCCTGGTCCCCACGTGGGTCTCACCTGGACGTGGTGACTCTTGTCACCACCGGGTACTCACCTGGACCTGGTACTGTGTTCCACACCTGGGCCTCAAGTAGACCTGTTGACCATGAACCCAAGCCGGCCTCACATGGACCTGTTGCCTCTGATCCCCACCGAAGCCTCACGTGTACCTGGAAACTCTGGTCCTCACCTGGGCCTCATCTGGACCTAATGACTCTGGTCCCCACCTGGGCTTCAATTGGATCTGGTGACTCTGTTCCCCACCGGGACTTCACCTGGATCTGGTGACTCTTGTACACACCTGGACCTCTCCTGGACCTGGTGACTTTCTTTCCAACATGGACCTCACCTGGATCTGGTGACTCTGGTTCTCAGTTTGGCCTCACATGGACCTGGTGTCTCTCGTCCCCACTTTGACTTGACTCAGAACTGCTGAATCTTGCCCCACCTAGGCCGTACCCAGACCCGGTGACACTTGTCCCCAGCTATGCCTCAATTCGACCTGATGAATCTGGCCTCACGTGGGCCTCACATGGACCTGGGACTCAGCTGGATAGAGTGGCTCTGGTTCCCACAAGGGGCTCACCTGATATTGGTGACTTATTCACCAGTGGTCTTATTCTATGCCTCATCAGGACCTATTGCTTCTCTTCCCCATCTGGGCCGGCATGGCCCTAGTAACTCTGGTCCTCACCCAGGCATCATTGGGACCTGGATACTCTATTCCACACGTAGGCCTCACTTTGACCAGGGACCTCTGGTCCCATTCTGGGCCTCAAACTAAACTGGTTACTCTGGTTCCCACTCTGGGCCTCACCCTTACCTGGTGACTCTCGTAACCCCTTGGGCTTCACTTGGGCCCGGTGCATCTGGTCGTTAGCTGGTCCGAACCTGGATCTGGTGACTGGTCGCCGCCTGGGCCTCACCTGGACTTGGTGAATCCTGTTGACACCTGCGACTCAAATGGACCTTGTGACTGTGGTCCAACCTGGACCTCACCTAGATCTAGTGGGTCTGGTTCCCATATGGGGCTCTCCTGGACCTGGTTCCTGTGGTCTCCATCTGGCCTCACCTGGAACACAATGACTCTGATCCATATTTGGGCCTCTTCTGGACCTGTAGACTCAGGTCCTTACCTGGGTATCATTGGGACCTGGAACTCTCTTATATACCTGGGCCTCACATGGACCTGGTGATTGTGGACCCACCTGGGCCTCACCTGGACGAGGGTGACTGGTTCCCACAGGGACCTCACCTGGTCCTGGTGACTCAGGTCCTCATATGGGCATCATGGGACCTGGTTTCTCATTTCCATAACGGGGCCTCACCTGGACCTAGTGATTCTCGTCCCCCTCTGGGCCTCACCCTGACGTGGTGACTCTGGTCCCCACCTGGATATCACCAGAACCGGGTGACTCTGGGCCGCCTCTGGGACGCAACTGGACCTGGGGACACTGGTCCTCAACTGAGGCTCAACAGGACCTGGTGAATCTACTCCTCACTTAGACCTCGTCTGAACCTTGTGACTCTTTTCCCACCTGGCATCAATGGGACATGTTTACTCTGTTCCCCACCTGGGCGTCACCTGGACATGATAACTTTGCTCCACTCTTTGGCCTCAACTCTTCCTGATGACTCTGGTCCCCCCACCTAGGCCGCAATCTGGAACTGATGACTGTGGTCTCCACCTGGGTCTCACCTGGATTTGGTGACTTTCGTTCCCACATGAACCACACCTGGACCTGGTGACTGTGGTGTTCTTGTACACTCACATTTACCTGTTGACTCCGGTCCCCACTAGGGCCTCACCTGGATCTGGTGACTCTGGCTTGTAGGTTGGCCTCACCTGGGCCGGGTGAGTGGGGATGCCACCTGGGACTCACCCATACCTGGTGACTCTGGTCCCCACCTGGAACTCACCTGGATCTTGTGACTCTGGTCTCTGTTTGGCCTCACCTGGACAGGTGTCTCTCGTCCCCACTTTGAACTAACTCAGAACTGCTGAATCTTGCCCCACCTATGCCGCACCCAGACCTGGTGACACTTGTCCCCTGCTATGCCTCAATTCGACCTGATGAATCTGGTCCTCACGTGGGCCTCACATGGTCCTGGGACTCAGCTGGATAGAGAGGCTCTGGTTCCCACAAGGGGCTCACCTGATACTGGTGACTGTGTTCTTATTCTATGCCTCAACGGGACCTAGTGATTCTGTTCCCCATCTGGGCTTTCTTGGCCATAGTGAGTCTGGTCCTCACCAAGGCATCATTGGGACCTGGATACTTTATTCCACACCTAGGCCTCACTTTGTCCAGGGACCTCTGGTCCCATTCTGGGCCTCAAACCAAACTGGTTACTCTGGTTCCCCCTCGGGGCCTCACCCTTACCTGGTGACGCTGGTCACCCCTTGGGCTTCACTTGGGCCTGGTGAATCTGGTTCTTAGCTGGTCCGCACCTGGCTCTGGTGACCGGTCACCTCGTGGGCCTCACCTGGACTTGGTGAATCATGTTGCCACCTGCGCCTCACCTGGTCCTTGTGAATGTGGTCCCTCCTGGACCTCACCCTGGATCTGGTGGCTCTGGTTCCCATATGGGGCTCTCCTGGACCTGGTTCCTGTGGTCTCCATCTGGCCTCACTTGGAACACAATGACTCTGATCCATATTTGAGCCTCTCCTGGACCTGTTGACTCTGGTCCTTACCTGGGCATCATGGGACCTGGATACTCTCTTATATACCTGGGCCTCACCAGGACCTGGTGACTGTGGACCCACCTGGGCCTCACCTGGACGGGGTGACTGGTTCCCACAGGGACATCACCTGGACCTGGTGACTCAGGTCCTCATATGGGCATCTGGGACCTGGTTTCACTGTTCCACATCGGGGTCTCACCTGGACCTAGTGATTCTCGTCCCCCTCTGGGCCTCACCCTGACTTGTGACACTGGTTCCCACCTGGATATCACCAGAACCGGGTGACACACCCGGAGCTGGGGACACTGGTCCTCAGCTGGGCCTCAACAGGACCTGGTGAATCTACTCCAAACTTAGGCTTCTTCTGGACCTTGCGACTCTTTTCCCACCTGGCATCAATTGGACATGGTTACTCTGTTCCCCACCTGGGCCTCACCTGGACATGATAACTTTGCTGCACACTTTGGCCTCAACTGGTCCTGATGACTCTCGTACCCCAACCTAGGCCTCAATCTGGACCTGGTGACTGTCGTCCCCCACTGGGTGTCAGCTGGACCTGGTGACTCCAGTTCCCACATGAACCACACCTGGACCTGGTGACTGTGGTGTTCTTGTAGGACTCACATTTACCTTTGATTCCCGTCCCCACTAGGGCCTCAACTGGATATGGTGACTCTGGCCTGCAGGCTGGCCTCACCTGGACATGGTGAGTGGGGTTGCCACCTGGGCCTCACCCATACCTGGTGACTCAGGTCCACACGTGGGCCTCTTGGACCTGGTGAATCTGGTCCTTACCTGGTCCTCTCTCAGAACCGGGGACTCTGGTGACCACCTGGGCCTCACCTGGTCCTGGTAAATCTGGTACCCCTCTGGCCTCACGCAGTTCTGGTGACTTTGTTCGCCACCTGGAACCTGATTGCTGTGGACTCTTAATTGGCCTCACCTGGACCTAGTGACTCTGATCCTATCTGCGCGTCACCCAGATCTGGTGACTCTGGTCCTCACCTGGGCATCATTGTACCTGGTGACTCTGTTCCACACCTGAGCCTCAGCTGGACATGATGACTCTCGAACCTCTCTGTGCCTCACCCTGACCTGGTGACTCTGGTCCCCATCTGTATGTCACCTGGACCAGGGGATTCTGGTACCCCTCTGGGCCTCAACCAGATCTGGTGACTCTGGTCCTCAACTGGGCCTCACCTGGAACCTAGTGATATTCTCCATCTGGCTCATTTGAGCTCGTCCCTCTTGGTACCCGACGTGGGCAACCTCGGAACATGTTCCACTGCATTCCTGTAGTTAGCCTCACTGGCCTGGTAACTCTGGTCCCCCTGGACATCATCGGACACTGGTCCTCTGCATTGCCTCATGTTTGCCTCATCTGACCTGGTGATTGGGTTACACCTGGGGCTCACCCATGTCCGGTGACACAGGTCCCCCGTTGGGCCTCCTTGGACCTGTTAACGTTCTTAACCTTGTCCCTCACAGCCGACCTTGTACCCTGGTCACCACCTGGGAATCACTGGACCTGGTGAAGTCTGGTCCCATCTGGTGCCTCATCCAGTCCTGTTGACTTTCTCTCCCCACCGGACCTGATTGGCTGTGGACCCTTCTTGGACTCAACTGGACTGTTGACTCTGATCCTAACTGGGCTTCACCCAGACTGGTGACTCTGTCCTCACCCTGTGGACCATTATGACTGGATACTCCTGTTCCCCACCTGAGCCTCACCTGGAATGCTGACTCTGGATCCCTCTGGGCCTCACCTGACATGGTGACTCTGGTCCCCATCTGTATTCACCTATGACCCAGTGAATAATGGACCCCTCATAGGCCTCAAGAAACCTGGTGATCTGTCTAATTGGGTCCTCACCCGGCCCGTAGTGAATATGCTCCCCACCTGCGCCTCATCTTGTACCTGTGACGCTGGTGTCATCCTCGGGCATCTCGGGACTGGGTTACTACTCTTTGCCCACTGGGACTGACCTGATCCTTGTAACTCGGCCATGACTTTGGCCTCTCTGTACGCAGTGACTCTGGCTCTACCTGGGCCTACCTGTAACTGGTGCCTGATCTTAAATGCCTCACCTGACCTGGTGACTGTGTTCCACATCGGGACCTCCCTGAACCTGATATCTGTGTTTCCCCACCTGGGTAGCATCAGGATATGTTCACCTGTTCACTAACAGTTGACCCCATCCTGACCTATTAAACCTGGTCTCACCTGAGCCACACCGGACTGGTGACACTTGTTCCCCTCCACCTGGTTCTCACCTTGACTTGTGAGGATCGAATCCCCACCGGTCTACCTGTAACTGGTGGATCTCGTTCCCACATGGACATCATGTGGACCTGGGGCTGCAGCTGTTTCTAGCTTCTCATGTACCTCGTGACTGCTGGCCCCAGCAGGGCTTCCCTCGGGAACTGGTGAATGGTGGTTTTCCCCACCTTCCACCTGCACCTCACCTGGACTGGTGCTTCTGGTCTGCACCTTAAGACTACACTGATCTGGTGACTGGGGTCTCCACACCTGGGCTTCACCTGGATTTGGGGACTCAATCTCCGTCCCCATCTGGGCCTCACCTGCCCTGTTGACCATGGTCCTCAACTGTTCAGAATTGGGACCCGGTGACTGTGTTCCACAACTGGACCTCTCCCCTGGATCACCAGTGGAACTCTGTCCCCCTCAGTTCTAAACCGGGGCCCTGTGACTTTAACCCCACATTTG
>NW_023331161.1:0-44942 GCF_011100685.1 Canis lupus familiaris | reverse complement strand
TGGCTGGGTCACTTTTAGTGAACAGTGTAACCATATGCTGATGCTACCCAGGGGGGTACCAGAGACACCAGGTCCAGGTGAGGCCCAGGTGGGACCGGAGAAATGAGGTCCAGTTTATTTCCCGATTGGAACCACAGTCACCAGGTCAGGTGAGGCCATGCTTAGGATCAGAGTCACCAGGTACAGGTGAGGCACAGGTGGACACAGAGTCACCTGGTACAGAAGAGGCCAAAGTCAGGACCAGAGTTACCAGGATCAGGTCAGTCCCAGTGGGTAATACAGTAACCATGTCCCAATGATGCCCAGGTAGAACCAGAGTCACCAGGTCCATCGAGGCGCAGGTGGGGAGAATATTCACTAGGTCCAGGTGAGGCCCAGATGAGGACCAGACTCACCAGGTCTAGTTGAGGCCTTGAGGGGTACCAAATTCCCCTGGTCTAGGGGATATCCAGATGGGGACCAGAGTCACCATGTCAGGGCTGAGGCCCAGAGGGGATCCAGAGTCATCATGTCCAGGTGAGTTTCAGGTGTGGAACAGAGTATCCAGGTCATAATGATCCACAGGTGAGGACCAGAGTCACCAGATCTGGGTGAGGCCCAGTTAGGAGCAGAGTCACAATTTCCAGGTGAGGCCAAGAAGGAGTCCACAGCAATCAGGTGCAGGTAGGGAACAAAGTCACCAGGACTGGGTGAGGCCCAGATGGGGACCAGATTCAACAGGTCCAGGTGATTCCCAGGTGGTGACCAGAGTTACCAGTTCCGGATGAGGCCCACGTGGGACCTGTGTCACCAGGTATGGGTGAGGCCCATGTGGCATCCCCACTCACCAGGTCCAGGTGACGCCAACCTGCAGGCCATGCAGAGGAACCGTGTCCCGATGATGCCCAGGTAGGGACCACAGTTACCAAGTCAAGAAGAGGCCAACCTGCAGACCATTATGTGGAACCATGTCCCGATGTTGCCCATGTAGGGACCAGAGTCACCAGGTCCAAATGAGGCCCAGATGGAGCATATTCACTAGGTCCAGGTGAGGCCCATTTGAGGACCAGAGTCACCAGATCTGGTGAGTCCCAGAGGGGTACCAGATCCCCTGGTCCAGGTGACATCCAGATAGGGACCAGAGTCACCAGTTCCAGGTGAGGCCAAGAAAGAGTCCACAGCAATCACGTCCACGTGGGGAACAAAGTCACCAGGACTGTGTGAGACCCAGACGGGGACCAGAGTCACCAGATCCAGGTGTAGCCCAGGTTGGGACCAGAGTCACTAGGTCCAGAAGAGGCCCAGGTGAGGACCAAAGTTACCAGGTACACGTGAGGCACCGGTGGGGATCACAGGCAACAGGTTCATGTGAGGCCGGCTTGGGGACCGTGGTCAACAGGTCTACTTGAGGCCCAGGCGTGGAACACAGTAACCAGGTCCACGTGAGTAACCGGTGGTGAAAAGAGTCACCACGTCCAGGTGAGGCCCAGGTGGGACCAGTTCACCAGGTTCAGGGGAGGGCCCTTGAAAGAACCAGAGTCAACAGTTTACTACTCAGTTGCAGGTGGCAACCAGGGGTCAGCAAGTTCAAGTCAGTACAATGTGGGGTTCACACAGTCACTAGGGCACGGTGAGACCCTGAGGGGGACCAGAGTCACCTGGTCCAGGTGAGGTCCGTTGTGGAACACAGTCACCGGTCCCAATTCCTGAACAGTTGAGGACCATGGTCAACAGGGCCAGGTGAGGCCCAGATGGGGACCGGAGTCCCCAATCCGGTGAAGCCATGTGGGAGACCCCAGTCACCCAGATCCAGTGTAGTCTAAGGTGCAGACCAGAATCACCCAGGTCCAGGGGAGGTGCAGGTGGCACCACACTCACCAGTCCCGGGGAGGCCCTGTGGGGACCAGAGTCACGAGGTACATGCGAAGCTAGAAACAACTGCAAGCCACAGGTCCACATGATGTCCATGTGGGAACGAGAATCACCAGTTACAGGTGAGGACCAGGTGGGGATCCGACTCACCATGTCAAGGTGAGACCCAGGTGGGAACCAGTGTCACCTTGTCCAGGTGTGGCTCAGGTGAAGACCAGAGTTAATAGGTCCGGATGGGTCACTGTTATTGAACAGTGTAAGCATATCCTGATGCTACCCAGGTGGAGAACAGAGATATCAGGTTCAGGTGAGGTCCCGATGGGAACCACAGTCACCGGTCAGGTGAGGGCATGCTTAGGATCCGAGTCACCAGTTACAGGTTAGGCCCAGGTAGAGCCAGAGTCACCTGGTACAGAGAGGCCAAAGTCATGGCAGAGTTACAAGGATCAGGTCAGTCCCAGTGGGAACAGAGTAACCATGTCCCCATGATGCCCAGATAGAACCAGCGTCACAGGTCCAGATGAGGCGCAGGTGGGGAGCATATTCACGAGGTCCCGGTGAGGCCCAATTGAGGACCAGAGTCACCAGGTCTTCTTGAGGCCTAGAGGGGTACCCATATTCACCTGTCTAGGTGACATCCAGATGGGGACCAGAGTCACCATGTCAGGGTGAGGCCCAGAGGGGATCCCAGAGTCAGCATGTCCAGGTGAGGCTCAGGTGTGGAACAGAGTATCCAGGTCATAATGGTCCACAGGTGAGGACCAGAGTCACCAGATCTGGGTGAGGCCCAGTTAGGAGCAGAGTCACAATTTCCAGGTGAGGCCAAGAAGGAGTCCACAGCAATCAGGTGCAGGTAGGGAACAAAGTCACCAGGACTGGGTGAGGCCCAGATGGGGACCAGATTCAACAGGTCCAGGTGATTCCCAGGTGGTGACCAGAGTTACCAGTTCTGGATGAGGGCCAGGTAAGGACCAGATTCACCAGGGCATACTGGGGCCCACGTGGGGACCTGTGTCACCAGGTATGGGTGAGGCCCATGTGGCATCCCCACTCACCAGGTCCAGGTGACGCCAACCTGCAGGCCATGCAGAGGAACCGTGTCCCGATGATGCCCAGGTAGGACCACAGTTACCAAGTCAAGAAGAGGCCAACCTGCAGACCATTATGTGGAACCATGTCCCGATGTTGCCCCTGTAGGGACCAGAGTCACCAGGTCCAAATGAGGCCCAGATGGAGCATATTCACTAGGTCCAGGTGAGGCCCATTTGAGGACCAGAGTCACCAGATCTGGTTGAGTCCCAGAGGGGTACCAGAATCCCCTGGTCCAGGTGACATCCAGATAGGGACCAGAGTCACCAGTTCCAGGTGAGGCCAAGAAAGAGTCCACAGCAATCACGTCCACGTGGGGAACAAAGTCACCAGGACTGTGTGAGACCCAGACAGGGACCAGAGTCACCAGATCCAGTGTAGCCAAGGTTGGGACCAGAGTCACTAGGTCCAGAAGAGGCCCAGGGTGAGGACCAAAGTTACCAGGTACACGTGAGGCACCGGTGGGGATCACAGGCAACAGGTTCATGTGAGGCCGGCTTGGGGACCGTGGTCAACAGGTCTACTTGAGGCCCAGGCGTGGAACACAGTAACCAGGTCCACGTGAGTAACCGGTGGTGAAAAGAGTCACCACGTCCAGGTGAGGCCCAGGTGGGGACCAGGTTCACCAGGTTCAGGGGAGGCCCTTGAAAGAACCAGAGTCAACAGTTCTACGTCAGTTGCAGGTGGCAACCAGGGTCAGCAAGTTCAAGTCAGTACAATGTGGGGTTCACAGTCACTAGGGCACGGTGAGACCCTGAGGGGGACCAGAGTCACCTGGTCCAGGTGAGGTCCAGTTGTGGAACACAGTCACCGGGTCCCAATTCTGAACAGTTGAGGACCATGGTCAACAGGGCCAGGTGAGGCCCAGATGGGGACCGGAGTCCCCAAATCCAGGTGAAGCCCAGGTGGAGACCCCAGTCACCAGATCCAGTGTAGTCTCAGGTGCAGACCAGAATCACCAGGTCCAGGTGAGGTGCAGGTGGCAACCACACTCACCAGTTCCCGGGGAGGCCCTGGTGGGTCCAGAGTCACGAGGTACATGAGAAGCTAGAAACACTGCAGCCACCAGGTCCACATGATGTCCATGTGGGAAACGAGAATCACCAGTTACAGGTGAGGACCAGGTGGGGATCCGACCTCACCATGTCAAGGTGAGACCCAGGTGGGAACCAGTGTCACCATGTCCAGGTGTGGCTCAGGTGAAGACCAGAGTTAATAGGTCCGGATGGGTCACTGTTATTGAACAGTGTAACCATATCCTGATGCTACCCAGGTGGAGAACAGAGATATCAGGTTCAGGTGAGGTCCCGATGGGAACCACAGTCACCAGGTCAGGTGAGGGCATGCTTAGGATCCGAGTCACCAGTTACAGGTTAGGCCCAGGTAGAGCCAGAGTCACCTGGTACAGAGAGGCCAAAGTCATGGCAGAGTTACAAGGATCAGGTCAGTCCCAGTGGGAACAGAGTAACCATGTCCCCATGATGCCCAGATAGAACCAGCGTCACAGGTCCAGATGAGGCGCAGGTGGGGAGCATATTCACGAGGTCCCGGTGAGGCCCAATTGAGGACCAGAGTCACCAGGTCTTCTTGAGGCCTAGAGGGGTACCATATTCACCTGGTCTAGGTGACATCCAGATGGGGACCAGAGTCACCATGTCAGGGTGAGGCTCAGAGGGGATCCAGAGTCAGCATGTCCAGGTGAGGCTCAGGTGTGGAACAGAGTATCCAGGTCATAATGGTCCACAGGTGAGGACCAGAGTCACCAGATCTGGGTGAAGCCCAGTTAGAATCAGAGTCAACAGTTCCAGTTGAGTCCAAGAAGGAGTCCACAGCAATCAGGTCCAGGTGGGGAAGAAAGTCAACAGGACTGGATGAGGCCCAGATAGGGACCAGATTCACCAGGTCCAGGTGATTCCCAGGTGGTGACCAGGGTTACCAGGTCCGGGGGAGGACCAGGTAAGGAACAGATTCACCAGGTCCAAGTGAGGCCCACGTGGGGACCTGTGTCACCAGGAATGGGTGAGCCCCAGGTGGTAACCCCACTCACCAGGTCCGGCTGAGGCCAACATGCAGGCCATGCAGAGGAACCGTGTCCCGATGATGTCCAGGTTGGGACCAGAGTTACCAGGTCCAGGTGAGGCCAACCTGCAGGACATGCAGTGGAACCATGTCCCGATGGTGCCCACGTAGGTACCAGAGGGACGAGCTCCAAATGAGGCCCAGATGGAGAATATTCACTAGGTCCAAGTGAGGCCCAGTTGAGGACCAGAGTCACCAGATCTGGTTGAGGCCCAGAGGGGGTACCAGAATCCCCTGGTCCAGGTGACATACAGATGGGGACCAGAGTCACCAGGTCAGGGTGAGGCACAGAGAGGTTCGAGAGTCATCATGTCCAGCTGAGGCTCAGCTGTGGAACAGAGTCACCAGGTACCAATGATGCCCAGGTGAGGACCAGAGTCACCAGATCTGGGTGACGCGCAGATAGGATCAGAGTCACTAGGTCCAGGTGAGGTCAATAAAGAGTCCACAGCAATCAGGTCCAGGGTGGCGAACAAAGTCACCAGGACTGCGTGAGGCCCAGATGGGGACCAGATTTACCAGGTCCAGGTGAGGCCCAGGTGGTCACCAGAGTCCCCGGTTCTGAGAGAGGACCAGGTAAGGACCAGATTCACCAGGTCCAAGAGGCCCACGTGTGGACCTGAGTCAGCAGGTATGGGTGAGGCCCAGGTGGCAACCCCACTCACCATGTCCAGGTGAGGCCAGCCTGCAGGCCAGAGTCACCATATCCAGTTGAGGCCCTAGTGGGGACGGGAATCACAAGGTAAATGTGAGTCTACAAGAACACCACAGTCACCAGGTCCAGGTGTGGTTCATGTGGGAACTGGAGTCACCAGGTCCAGCTGACACCCAGTTGGGGACGACAGTCACCAGGTCCAGATTGAGGCCTAGGTTGGGGTACGAGAGTCATCAGGACCAGTTGGGGCCAAAGTGTGCAGCAAAGTTATCATGTCCAGGTGAGGCCCAGGTGGGGAACAGAGTAACCATGTCCCATTGATGCCAGGTGGGAAAAGAGTCGCAAGGTCCAGACGAAGCCTAAGTTTGGAGTAGATTTACCAGGTCCTGTTGAGGCCCAGCTGAGGACCAGTGTCCCCAGCTCCGGGTGTGTCACCCGGTTCTGGTGATATCCAGGTGGGGACCAGTGTCACAAGTCAGGGTGAGGCCCAGAGGGGGACGAGAATCACTAGGTCCAGGTGAGACCCCGATGTGGAACAGTGAAACCAGGTCCCAAGATGCCCATATGAGGACCTGAGTCACCAGGTCCAGGTGATGTCCCTGTGGGAACCAGTCACCCCGTCCAGGTGAGGCCCAGGTGGGTCCACAGTCACCAGGTCCTGGTGAGGCCCAGGTATATAAGAGAGTATCCAGGTCCCATGATGCCCAGGTAAGGACCAGAGTCAACAGGTCCAGGAGAGGCCCAAATATGGATCAGAGTCATTGTGTTCCAAGTGAGGCCAGATGGAGACCACAGGAACCAGGTCCCGGAGAGCCCCATATGGGAACCAGAGCCACCAGATCCAGGTGAGGTCCAGGAGGGACCACATTCACAAGGTCCAGGTGAGGCGCAGGTGGCAGCATGATTCACCAAGTCCAGGTGAGGCCCACGAGGTGACCGGTCACCAGATCCAGGTGCGGACCAGCTAAGAACCAGATTCACCAGGCCCAAGTGAAGCCCAAGGGGTGACCAGCGTCACCAGGTAAGGGTGAGGCCCCGAGGGGGAACCAGAGTAACCAGTTTAGTTTGAGGCCCAGAATGGGACCAGAGGTCCCTGGACAAAGTGAGGCCCAGGTGTGGAATAAAGTATCCAGGTCCCAATGATGCCTTGGTGAGGACCAGACTCACTAGGGCCAAGAAAGCCCAGATGGGGAACAGAATCACTAGGTCCCGTTGAGGCATAGAATAAGAACACAGTCACCAGTATCAGGTGAGCTCCTTGTGAGAACCAGAGCCTCTCTATCCAGCTGAGTCCCAGGTCCATGTGAGGCCCACGTGAGGACCAGATTCATCAGGTCGAATTGAGGCATAGCAGGGGACAAGAGTCACCAGGTCTGGGTGCGGCATAGGTGGGGCAAGATTCAGCAGTTCTGAGTTAGTTCAAAGTGGGGACGAGAGACACCTGTCCAGGTGAGGCCAAACAGAGACCAGAGTCACAAGATCCAGGTGAGTTCCAGGTGGGGACCAGAGTCACCACGTATGGGTGAGTCCCAGGTGGCATCCCCACTCACCAGGTCCAGGTGAGGCCAACCTACAAGCCAGAGTCACCAGATCCAGGTGAGGCCCTAGTGGAGACCGGAGTCAACAGGTAAATGTGAGTGTACAAGAACACCACAGTCACCAGGTCCAGGTGTTGTTCATGTGGGAACGAGAGTCACCAAATCCAGGTGAGACCCCGGTGGAGACCACAGTCATCAGTTCCAGATTGCGGCCTAGGTGGGGGGACCAGAGTCATCAGGAAGAGTTGAGGCCAACGAGTGGAGCAAAGTTATCATGTCCAGGTGACGCCCAGGTGGGGAACAGAGTAAACATGTCCCATTGATGCCAGGTGGGAAAAGAGTCACAAGGTTTAGACGAGGTCTAAGTGAGGAGTAGATTCACCAGGTCCTGTTGAGCCTCAGTTGAGGACCAGTGTCCCCAGGTCCAGTTGCGTCCCAGAGGGGGCCCAGAGTCACCCGGTTCTGGTGATGTCCAGGTGGGGACCAGAGTCACCACGTCAGGGTGAGGCCCAGAGGGGGACGAGAATCACTAGGTCCAGGTGAGGCCCCGTTATGGAAATGAGAAACCAGGTCCCATGATGCCCATATGAGGACCTGAGTCACAAGGACCAGGTGAGGTCCCTGTGGGAACCAGTCACCTCGTCCAGGTGAGCCCAGGTGGAGCCAGAGTCACCAGGTCCAGATGAGGCAAAGGTGGGGAGCATATTCACTACGTCGGGTTGAGGCCTAGTAGAGGACCAGAGTCACCAGGTCTAGTTGAGGCATAGAGGGCTACCAGATTCACCTGGACTAGGTGCCTTCCAGATGGGGACCAGAGTCACCATGTCAGGGAGAGGCCCAGAGGGGATCCAGAGTCATCATGTCCAGGTGAGTCTCAGGTGTGGAACAAAGTATCCAGGTCATAATGGTCCACAGGTGAGGACCAGAGTCAACAGATCTGGGTGAGGCCCAGTTAGGATCAGAGTCAACAGTTCCAGGTGAGGCTAAGAAGGAGTCCACAGCAATCAGGTCCAGGTGGGGAAAAAATTCATGAGGACTGGGTGAGGCCCAGATGGGGACACAGATTCACCAGGTCCAAGTGATTCCCAGGTGGTGACCAGAGATACCAGATTCACCAGGTCCAGGTGATTCCCAGGTGGTGACAAGAATTACCAGACACACCAGGTCCAAGTCAGGCCCACGTAGGGGCCTGTGTCACCAGGTATGCGTGAGGCCCAAGTGGCAACCCCACTCACCAGGTCCAGGTGAGGCCTACCTGCAGGCCATGCAAAGTAACCGGGTCCCGATAATGCCAAGGTAGGGACCAGAGTTACCAGGTCCAGGTGAGGACAACCTGCAGGCCATGCAGTGGAACCAGGTCCCCATGATGCCCAGGTAGGGACCAGAGTCACCAGGTCCAAATGAGGCCAAGATGGAGCATATTCACTAAGTCCAGCCGAGTCCCAGTTGAGGACCAGAGACACCAGATCTGGTTGAGGCCTAGAGGGGTACCAGAATCACCTGGTCCAGGTGACATCCAGATGGGGACCAGAGTCACCAGGTCAGGGTGAGGCCCAGAGAGGTTTCAGAGTCATCATGTCCAGGTGTGGCTCAGGTGTGGAACAGAGTCACCAGGTACCAATGATAACCAGGTGAGGACCAGATTCACCAGGCCTGAGTCACGCGCAGAGAGGATAAGAGTCACCAGTTCCAGGTGAGGCCAAGAAAGAGTCCAAAGCAATCAGCTCCAGGTGGGGAACAAAGTCACCAGGACTGGGTGAGGCCCAGATGGGGACCAGATTCACCAGGTCCAGGTGATTCCCAGGTGGTGACAAGGGTTACCTGTTCCGGGTGAGGACCAGGTAAGGACCAGGTTCACCAGGTCCAAGTGAGGCCCACGTGAGACCTGTGTCGCCAGGTATGGGTGAGGCCCAGATGGCAAGCCCACTCTCCAGGTCCAGGTGAGGCCTATCTGCAGGCCATGCAGAGGAACCGTGTCCCGATGATGCCCAGGTAGGGACCAGAGTTACGAAGTCCAGGTGATGCCAACCTGCAGGCCATGCAGAGGAGCCGTGTCACGATGATGCCCAGGTAGGGACCAGAGTTACCAGGTCAAGAAGAGGCCAACCTGCAGACCATTATGTGGAACCATGTCCCGATGTTGCCCACGTAGGGTCCAGAGTCACCAGGTCCAAATGAGGCACAGATGGAGCATATTCACTAGGTCCAGGTGAGGCCCAGTTGAGGACCAGAGGCCCCAGATCTGGTTGAGGCCCAGAGGGGTACCTGATTCACCTGGTCTAGGTGACATCCAGATGGGGACCAGAGTAACCATGTCAGGGTGAGGCCCAGAGTGGATCCAGAGTCATCATATCCAGGTGAGGCTCAGGTGTGGAACAGAGTATCCAGGTCATAATTGTCCACTGGTGAGGACCAGAGTCACCAGATCTGGGAAAGGCCCAGTTACGATCAGAGTTACCACTTCCAGGTGAGGCCAAGAAGGTGTCCACAGCAATCAGGTCCAGGTGGGGAACAAAGACACCAGGTCTAGGTGATGCCCAGGTGGTGACCACATTTACCAGTTCCGGGTGAGGACTAGGTAAGGACCAAATTCACCAGGTCCTAGTGAGGCCCACGTGGGGACCTGTGTCAACAGGCATGGGTAAGACCCAGGTGGGAACTCCACTCACCAGGTCAAGATGAGGCCTACCTGCAGGCCATGCTGAGGAACAATGTCCCGATGATGCCCAGGTAGGGACCAGAGTTACCAGGTCCAGATGAAGCAAACCAGCAGGCCATGCAGTGGAACCATTTCCAGATGATGCCCAGTGAGTGACCAGAGTCACCAGGTCCAAATGAGGCCCAGATGGAGCATATTCACTAGGTCCAGGTGAGGCCCAGTTGAGGACAAGAGTCACCAGATCTGGTTGAGGCCTAGAGGGGTTCCAGAATCCCCTGGTCCAGGTGACATCCAGATGGGGACCAGATCACCAGGTCAGGGTGAGGCCCAGAGAGGTCCAAGAGACATCATGTCCAGTTAAGGCTCAGGTGTGGAACACAGTAACCAGGTACCAATGATGCCCAGGTGAGGACCAGAGTCACCAGGTCTCGGTGACGCACAGATAGGATCAGAGTCACCAGTACCAAGTGAGGCCAAGAAGAGTCCAGAGCAATCAGTTCCAGGTGGGAAACATAGTCCCCAGGACTGGGTTAGGCCCAGATGGGGACCAGATTCACCAGGTCCACGTGAGGCCCAGGTTGTGACCAGATTCCCCGGGTCTGGGAGAAGACCAGGTAAGGGCCAGATTCACCAGGTCCAAGAGGCCCACGTGCAGACCTGAGTCCAGGTATGTGTGAGGCCCAGGTGACATCCCACTAACCAAGTCCAGGTGAGGCCAACCTGCAGGCCAGAGTCACCAGATCGAGGTTAGGCCCTAGTGGGGACCGGAGTCACCAGGTAAATGTGAGTCTACAAGTACACCACAGTCACCAGGTCCAGGTGTGGTTCATGTGGGAACGAGAGTCACCAGGTCCAGGTGAGACCCACGTGGGGACGACAGTCTCCAGGTCCAGATTGAGGCTTCGGTTGGGGGACCAGGGTCATCAGGACCAGTTGAGGCCAAAGTGCGGAGCAAAGTTATCATGTCCATGTGAGGCCCAGGTGCGGAACAGAGTAACCATGTCCCATTGTTGCCAGGTGGGAAAAGAGTCACAAGGTCCAGACGAGGCCTAAGTGAGGAGTAGATTCACCAGGTACTGTTGAGGCCGAGTTGAGGACCAGTGACCCCAGCTCCGGGTGAGTCCCGAGGGGGACCAGAGTCACCCGGTTCTGGTGATATCCAGGGGGGTCCAGAGTCAGCACGTCAGGGTGAGGCCCAGAGGGGGACCAGAATCACTAGGTCCAGGTGAGGCCCCGATGTGGAACTCAGAAACCAGGTCCCATGATATCCATATGAGGACCTGAGTCACCAGATCCAGGTGAGGTCCCTGTGGGAACCAGTCACCTCGTCCAGGTGAGGCCCAGGTGGGAACACAGTCACCAGGTCCAGGTGAGGCCCAGGTATATAAGAGAGTATCCAGGACCCAATGATGCCCAGGTAAGGACAAGAGTCAACAGGTCCAGGAAAGGACCAAATATGGATCAGAGTCATTGTGTTCCAGGTGAGGCCAGATGGAGACCACAGGAACCAGGTCCAGGAGAGCCCCATATGAGAACCAGAGCCACCAGATCCAGGTGAGGTCCAGGTGGGACCACAGTCACAAGGTCCTGGTGAGGTGCAGGTGGCAACAGGATTCACCAAGTCCAGGTGAGGCACAGGTGGCGACCAGTCACCAGATCCAGGTGAGTACCAGCTAAGGACCAGATTCACCAGGCCAAAGTGAAGCCCAAGGCGTGACCAGATTCACCAGGTAAGGGTGAGTCCCAGAGGGGGAACCAGAGCAACCAGTTTAGTTTGAGGACCAGAATGGGACCAGAGGTCCCTGGTCAAAGTGAGGCCCAGGCGTGGAATAGAGTATCCAGGTCCCAATGATGCCTGGGTGAGGACCAGAGACACTAGGGCCATGCAGGCCCAGATGGGGAACAGAATCACTAGGTCCTGGTGAGGCATAGAATAAGACCACAGTCAGCAGTATCAGGTGAGCCCCTTGTGGGAACCAGAGCCACTCTATCCAGCTGAGTCCCAGGTCCATGTGAGGCCCACGTGAGGACCAGATTCATTAGGGCAAATTGAGGCATAGCTGGGGACAAGAGTCACCAGGTCTGGGTGCGGCCTAGGTGGGGCAAGATTCAGGAGTTCTGAGTTAGGTCAAAGTGGGGACGAGAGACACCAGGCCAGGTGAGGCCAAACTGAGGACCAGAGTCACCAGATCCAGGTGAGGCCCATGTTGGAAAGAGAGTCACCAGGTCTAGGAGAGTTCCAGGTGGGGACCAGAGTCACCAGATCCAGGTGAAGTACAGGAGGGGACCAGAGTCACCAGATCCAGGTGAAGCCCAGGTGGGGACCAGAGTCACTAGGTCCAGATGAGGCCCAGGTGAGGACCAGAGTTACCAGGTACACGTGAGGCCTCGGTGGGGATCAGAGTCAACAGGTCCATGTGAGGCCGGCTTGGGGACCATGGTCAACAAGTCTACTTGAGGCCCAGATGTGGAACACAGTAAGCAGGTCCAGGTGAGTACGCGGTTGTGACATGTGTCACCACGTCCAGGTGAGTCCCAGGTGGGGACCAGGATCACAAGGTACAGTGTAGGCCCTTGAAACAAACAGAGTCAACAGTTCGAGGTGAGGCGCAGGTGGTAACCAGGGTCAGCAGGTCCAAGTCAGGGCAAAGTTGGGATTACGGTCACTAGGGCGCGGTGAGACCCAGAGGGAGACCAGAATCACCTGGTCCAGGTGAGGTCCAGTTGTTGAACACAGTCACCGGGTCCCAATTTTGCCCAGTTGAGGACCATGGTCAACAGGGCCAGGTGAGGCTCAGATGGAGACCGGAGTCCCCAAAGCAGGTGAAGCCCAGGTGGGGACCATAGACACCAGATCCAGGGTAGTCTCAGGTGCAGACCAGAATGACCAGGTCCACTTGAGGTGCAGGTGGCAACCACACTCACCAGGTCCCTGTGAGGCCCTGGTGTGGACCAGAGTCACGAGGTGCATGAGAATCTAGAAACACTGCAGCCACCAGGTCCACATGATGTCTATGTGGGAACGAGAATCACCAGTACAGGGGAGGACCAGTTTTGGATCCGACTCACCATGTCCAGGTGAGACCAGGGAGGGAACCAGTGTCAACATGTCCAGTTGTGGCCCAGGTGAAGAGCAGAGTTAATAGGTCCGGCTTGGTCACTGTTAGTGAACAGTGTAACCGTATCCTGATGCTACCAAGGTGGGTTCCAGAGACACCAGGTCCTGGTGAAGCCCAGTAGGGACCAGAGACATGAGGTCCAGGTGCGGTCCCAATGGGAACCACAGTCACCAGGTCAGGTGAGGCCATGCTTAGGATCAGAGTCACCAGTTACAGGTGAGGCCCAGGTAGAGCCAGAGTCACCTGGTACAGAAGAGGCCAAAGTCAGGACCAGAGTTGCCATGATCAGGTCAGTCCCAGTGGGTATACAGTAACCATGTCCCGAGGATGCCCAGGTAGAACCAGAGTTACCAGGTCCAGATGCGGCGCTGGTGGGGAGCATATTCACTAGGTCCCGGTGAGGCCCAGATGAGGACCAGAGTCACCAGGTCTAGTTGAGGCCCAGAGGGGTACCAGACTCACCTGGTCTAGGTGACATCCAGATGGGGACCAGAGTAACCATGTCAGGGTGTGCCCAGAGGGGATCCAGAGTCAACAGTCCAGGTGAGGCTCACGTGTGGAACAGAGTATCCAGTTGATAATGGTCCACAGGTGAGGACCAGAGTCACTAGATCAGGGTGAGGCCCAGTTAGTATCAGAGTCACCAGTTCCAGGTGAGGCCAAGAAGGAGTCCACAGCAATCAGGTCCAGTTGGGGAACAAAGTCACCAGGAATGGATGACCCCAGATGGGGACCAGATTCACCAGGTCCAGGTGATTCCCAGGTGGTGACCTGAGTTAACAGTTCCGGGTGAGGACCAGGTAAGGTCCAGATTCAACAGGTCCAAGTGAGGCCCACGTGGGGACCTGTGTCACCAGGCATGGGCGAGTCCCAAGTGGCAACCCCACTCACCAGGTCTAGGTGAGGTGAACCTGCAGGCCATGCAGAGGAACCATGTCCCGAGGATGCCCAGGTAGGGACGAGATTTAACAGGTCCAGGTGAGGCCAACCTGCAGACCATGCAGTGAAACCATGTCCCGATGATGCCGAGGTTGGGATCAGAATCACCAGGTCCAATGAGACCCAGATGGAGCATATTTACTAGGTCCAGGTGTGGTGCAGTGGAGTACCAGAGTCACAAGACCTGGTTGAGGCCTAGAGGGGTACCAGAATCACCTGGTCCAGGTGACATCCAGATGGGGACCAGAGTCACCAGGTCAGGATGAGGCCCAGAGAGGTTCCAGAGTCAACATGTCCAGGTGAGGCTCAGGTGTGGAACAGAGTCACCAGGTACCAAAGATGCCCAGGTGAGGACCAGAGTCACCAGGTCTGGGTAATGCCCAGATAGGATCAGAGTCACCAGATAGGATCAGAGTCACCAGTTCAAGGTGAGGCCAAGAGATAGTGCACAGCAATCATCCAGGTGGGGAACAAAGTCACCAGGACTGGGTGAGGCCCAGATGGGGACCACATTGACCAGGTCCAGGTGAGGCCCAGGGGGTGACCAGAGACCCCGGGTATGGGAGACGACCAGGTCTCCCATAGTCCAGATTCACCAGGTCCAAGAGGCCTACGAGGGGCCTGTGTCCCCAGGTACGGGTGAGGCACAGGTGGCAACCACACTCACCAGGTCCAGGAGAGGACATCTTTCGCGCCATGCAGAGGAACCGTGTCCCGATGATGCCCATGTAGGAACCAGAGTTACCAGGTCCAGGTGATGCCAACCTGCAGGCCATGCAGTGGAACCATGTACCGATGATGCCGAGGGAGGGACCAGAGTCACCAGGTCCAAATGAGGACCAGATGGAGCATATTCACTAGGTCCAGGTGAGGCCCAGTTGAGGACCAGAGTCACCAGATCTGGTTGAGGCTCAGAAGGGTACCAAAATCACCTGCTCCAGGTGACATCCAGATGGGGACCAGAGTCACCAGGACAGGGTGAGGCCCAGAGAGGTTCCAGAGTCATCATGTCCAGGTTAGGCTCAGGTGTGGAACTGAGTCACCAGGTACCAAGATGCCCACATGAGGACCAGAGTCACCAGGTCTGGGTAATGCCCAGATAGGATCAGAGTCACCAGATAGGATCAGAGTCACCAGTTGCAGGTGAGGCAAAGAAAGAGTCCACAGCAATCAGTTCCAGGTGGGGAACAAAGTAACCAGGACTGGGTGAGGCCCAGATGGGGACCAGTTCCCCTTCTCCAGGTGAGGCCCAGGTGATGACCAGAGTCCCCAGGTTGGGAGAAGACGAGGTAAGGACTAGATTCACCAGGTCCAAGAGGCCCACGTGGGGACCTGAGTCACCAGGTATGGGTGAGCCACAGGTGGCAATCCCACTCACCAGGTTCAGGTGAGGCCAACCTGCAGGCGGTGCGCGGAACCATGTGCCGATGATGCCCAGGTAGGGACCCGAGTCACCAGGTCCAAATAAGGCCAACATGGAGCATATTCACTAAGTCCACGTGAGGCCCAGTTGAGGACCAGAATCACCAGATATGCTTGAGGCCTAGATGGGAACCAGAATCACCCAGTCCGGGTTACGTCCTAATGGGGACCAGAGTCACCAGGTCAGGGTGAGGCCCAGAGAAGTTCCAGAGTCATCATGACCAGGTGAGGCTCAGGTGTGGAACAGAGTCAGCAGGTACGAATGATGCCCAGGTGAGGACCAGAGTCAACAGGTCTAGGTGACGCGCAGATAGGATCAGAGTCACCAGTTCCAGGTGAGGCCAAGAAAGAGTACACAGCAATCAGGTCAAGGTGTGGAACAAAGTCACCAAGAATGGGTGAGGCCCAGATTGGGACCAGATTCACCAGATCCAGGTGAGGCCCAGGTGGTGACCAAAGTCATCGGGTCTGGGAGAGGACCAGGTAAGGACCAGATTCACCAGGTCCAAGAGGCTCACGTGGGGACCTGAGTCACCAGGTATGGGTGAGGCCCTAGTGGCAACGCACTCACCAGGTCCAGGTGAGGCCAACCTGCAGGCCAGAGTCATCAGATCCAGGTGAGGCCCTAGTGTGGACCCGAGTCACCAGGTAAATGTGAGTCTACAAGAACACCACAGTCACCAGGTCCAAGTGTGGTTCATGTGGGAACGAGAGTCACCAGGTCCAGGTGAGACCCAGGTGGGGACCATAGTCACCAGGTCCAGATTGAGGACTAGGTAGGGGGACCAGAGTCATCAGGACTTGTTGAGGCCAAAGTGTGGAGCAAAGTTATCATGTCCAGGTGAGGCCCAGGTGGGGAACAGAGTAACCATGTCCCATTGATGCCAGGTGGGAAAAGAGTCACAAGGTGCAGACGAGGCCTAAGTGAGGAGTAGATTCACCAGGTCCTGTTGAGGCCCAGCTGAGGACAAGTGTCGCCAGCCCCGGGTGAGTCCCAGAGGGGGACCAGAGTCACCCGGTCCTGGTGATATCCAGGTGGGAGCCAGAGTCAGCACGTCAGGGTGAGGCCCAGAGGGGACGAGAATCACTAGGTCCAGGTGAGGCCTCGATGTGGAACTGAGAAACCAGGTCCCATGATGCCCATATGAGGACCTGAGTCACCAGGTCCAGGTGAGGTCCTGTGGGAACCAGTCACCCGGTCCAGGTGAGGCCCAGGGTGGGACCAGAGTCACCAGGTCCAGGTGAGGCCCAGGTATATAAGAGAGTATCCAGGTCCCAATGATGCCCAGGTAAGGACCAGAGTCAACAGGTCCAGGAGAGGCCCAAATATGGTTCAGAGTCATTGTGTTCCAGGTGAGGCCAGATGGAGACCACAGGAACCAGGTCCAGGAGAGCCCCATATGGGAACCAGAGCCACCAGATCCAGGTGATGTCTGGGTGGAACCACAGTCACAAGGTTCAGGGGAGGCGCAGATGGCAACAGGTTTCACCAAGTCCAGGTGAGGCCCAGGTAGCGACCGGTCACCAGATCCAGGAGCGGAACAGCTAAGGACCAGATTCACCAGGCCCAAGTGAAGCCCAATGGGTGACCAGAGTCACCAGGTAGGGTGAGGCCCAGAGGGGGAACCAGAGTAACCAGTTTAGTTTGAGGCCCAGAATGGGACCCTAGGTCCATGGTGAAAGTGAGGCTCAGATGTGGAATAGAGTATCCCAGATCCCAATGATGCCTGGGGTGAGGAAAAGATTTTACTAGGGCCATGCAGGCCCAGATGGGGAACAGAATCACTAGGTCCTGGTGAGGCATAGAATAAGACCACAGTCAGCAGTATCAGGTGCCCCTTGTGGGAACCAGAGCCACTCTATCCAGCTGAGTCCCAGGTCCTTGGAGGCCCACGTGAGGACCAGATTCATCAGGTCGAATTGAGGCATAGCTGGGGACAAGAGTCATCAGCTCTGGGCGGCCTAGGTGGGGCAAGATTCAGCATTTCTGAGTTAGGTCAAAATGGGGACGAGAGACACCAGTCCAGGTGAGGGCAAAGAGAGGACCAGAGTCACCAGATCCAGGTGAGGTCCATGTTGGACAGAGAGTCACCAGGTCCAGGAGATGTCCAGGTGGGGACCAGAGTCACTAGATCCAGGTGAAGTCCAGGTGGGGACCAGAGTCACCAGATCCAGGTGAAGCCCAGGTGGTGACCAGAGTCACTAGGTCCAGATGAGGCCAGGTGAGGACCAGAGTTACCAGACAACTGAGGCCCCGATGGGGATCAGAGGCAACAGGTCTACTTGAGGCCCAGGTGTAGAACACAGTAAAAGGGCCAGGTGAGTCCCCGGTGTTGACAAGAGTCACCACGTCCAGGTGAGGCCCAGGTGGGGACCAGGATCACCAGGTCCAGGGGAGGGCCTTGAAAGAACCAGAGTCAAAAGTTCGAGGTCAGGAGCAGGTGGCAACCAGGGTCAGCAGGTCCAAGTCAGGCCAAAGTGGGGTTCACAGTCACTAGGGAACGGTGAGACCCAGAGGGGTACCAGAGTCACCTGGTCCAGGTGAGGTCCAGTTGTGGAACACAGCCAACGGGACCAATTTTGCCCAGTTGAGGACCATGGTCAACACGGCCAGGTGAGGCCCAGATGGGGACCAGAGTCCCCAAATCCAGGTGAACCCAGGTGGGGACCACAGTCACCAGATCCAGGGTAGTCTCAGGTGCAGACCAGAATCACCAGATCCAGGTGAGGTGCAGGTGGCAACCACACTCACCAGGTCCCGGTCAGGTCCTGATGGGGACCAGAGTCACGAGGTACATGAGAAGCTAGAAACACTGCAGCCACCAGGTCCACATGATGTCCATGTGGAACGAGAATCACCAGTTACAGGTGAGGAGCAGGTAGGGATCTGAGTCACCATGTCCAGGTGAGACCCTGGTGGGAACCAGTGTCACCATGTCCAAGTGTAGACCAGGTGAAGACGAGAGTTAATAGGTCCGGCCCGTCACTGTTGGTGAACAGTGTAACCATATCCTGATGCTACTCAGGTGGGTACCAGATACAAGTCCTGGTGAGTCCTAGTTGGGACCAGAGACATGAGGTCCAGGTGAGGTACCGATGGAAACCACAGTCTCCAGGTGAGGTGAGTCCATGCTTAGGATCAGAGTACCACTTACAGGTGAGGTCCAGGGGGAGCCAGAGTCACATGACACAGAAAGGCCAAAGTCAGGACCAGAGTTACCACGATCAGGTCAGTCCCACTGGGAATAGAGTAACCACGTCCCGATGATGCCCAGGTAGAACCACATTTACCAGGTCCAGGTGCGGCCAACCTAAAGGCCATGCAGTGGAACCTTGTCCCGATGATGCCCAGGTAGGGAAGAGAGTCACCAGGTCCAAATGAGGCCCAGATGGAGCATATTCACTAGGTCCAGACGAGGCCCAGTTGAGGACCAGAGACACCAGATCTGGTTTAGACCTAGAGGGGTACCAGAATAACCTGGTCCAGGTGATATCCAGATGAGGACCAGAGTCTCCAGGCCTGAGTCACGCGCAGAGAGGATAAGAGTCACCAGTTCCAGGTGAGGCCAAGAAAGAGTCCAAAGCAATCAGGTCCAGGGGGGAACAAACTCACCAGGACTGGTTGAGGCCCAGATGGGGTAGAGATTCACCAGGTCCAGGTGAGGCCCAGGAGGTGACCAGAATCCCCGGGTCTGGGAGAGGACCATGTAAGGACCAGATTCACCAGGTCCAAGAGAACCACGTGGGTTCCTGAGTCATCAGGTATGGGTGAAGCTCAGGTGGCAACCCCACTCACCAGGTCCAGGTGAAGCCAACCTGCAAGCCAGAGTCACCAGATCCAGGTGAGGCCCTAGTGGGGACCGGTGTCACCAGGTAAATGTGAGTCTACAAGAAAACAACAGTCACCAGGTCCAGGTGTGTTTCATGTGGGAACGAGAGTCACCAGGTCCAGGTGAGACCCAGGTGGGGACCACAGTCACCAGGTCCATATTGAGGCCTCGGTGGGGGACAAGAGTCATCAGGAGCAGTTGAGGCCAAACTGTGGAGCAAAGTTATCATGTCCAGGTGAGGCCCAGTTGGGGAACAGAATAAACATGTCCCATTGATGTCAGGTGAGAAAAGAGTCACAAGGTCCAAACGAGGCCTAAGTGAGGAGTAGATTCACCAGGTCCTGTTGAGGATCAGCTGAGGACCAGTGTCCCAGCTCCGGGTGAGTCCCAGAGGGGGACCAGAGTCACCCGGTTCTGGTGATATCCAGGTGGGGACCAGAATCACCACGTGGGTAAGGCCCAGAGGGGGACGAGAATCACTAGGTCCAGATGAGACCCCGATGTGGAACTGAGAAACCAGGTCTCATGAAGCCCATATGAGGACCTGAGTCACCAGGTGCAGGTGAGGTCCCTGTGGGAACCAGTCAACTCGTCCAGGTGAGGTCCAGGTTGGACCACAGTCACAAGGTCCAGGTGAGCCGCAGGAGGCAACAGGATTCACCAAGTCCAGGTGAGGCCCAGGTGGCGACCAGTCACCAGATCCAGGTGCGGAACAGATAAGGACCAGATTCTCCAGGCCCAAGTGAAGCCCAATGGGTGACCAGAGTCACCAGGGCAGGGTGAGGCCCAGAGGGTGACCAGAGTAACCAGTTTAGTTTGAGGCCCAGAATGGGACCAGAGGTCCCTGGTCAAAGAGAGGCCCAGGTGTGGAATAGAGTATCCAGGTCACAATAACGCCTGGGTGAGGACCAGAGTCACTAGGGCCATGCAGGCCCAGATGGGGAACAGAATCACTAGGTCCTGGTGAGGCATAGAATAAGACCACATTCAGCAGTATCAGGTGAGCCCCTTGTGAGAACCAGAGCCACTCTATCCAGCTGAGTCCCAGGAACAGGTGAGTCCCACGTGAGGACCAGATTCATCAGGTCGAATTGAGGCATAGCTGGGGACAAGAGTCACCAGGTCTGGGTGCAGCCTAGGTGGGGCAAGATTCAGCAGTTCTGAGTTAGGTCAAAGTGGGGACGAGAGACACCAGGTCAGGTGAGGTCAAACTGAGGACCAAATTCACCAGATCCAGGTGAGGTCCATGTTGGAAAGAGAGTCATGAGGTCCAGGAGAGGTCCAGGTGGGGTCCAGAGTCACCAGATCCATGTGAAGTCCAGGTGGGGACCAGAGTCACCAGATCCATGTGAAGCCCAGGTGGGGACCAGAGTCACTAGGTCCAGATGAGGCCCAGGTGAGGACCAGAGATACCAGGTACACGTGAGGCGGTGATCAGAGGCAACAGGTCCATGTGAGGCCGGCTTGGGGACCATGGTCAACAGGTCTACTTGAGGCCCAGGTGTGGAACACAGTAAGCAGGTCCAGGTGAGTCCCCATGTGGTGACAGGAGTCACCACGTCCAGGTTGAGGCCAGGGACCAGGATCACCAGGTCCAGGGAAGGCCCTTGAAAGAACCAGAGTCAACATTGTGAGGTCAGGCGCAGGTGGCAACCAGGGTCAGCAGGTCCAAGTCAGGCCAAAGTGGGGTTCACAGTCACTAGGGCACGGTGAACCCAGAGTGGGACCAGAGTCACCTGGTCCAGGTGAGGTCCAGTTGTGGAACACAGTCACCGGGTCCCAATTTGCACAGTTGAGGACCATGGTCAACAGGGCCAGGTGAGGCCCAGATGGGGACGGAGTCCCCAAATCCAGGTGAAGCCCAGGTGGGGACCACAGTCACCAGATCCAGGGTAGTCTCAGGTGCAGACCAGAATCACCAGGTCCATGTGAGGTGCAGGTGGCAACACACTCCCGGTCCCGAGAGGCCCCGGTGGGGACCAGAGACACGAGGTACATGAGAAGCTAGAAACACTGCAGCCACCAGGTCCACATGATGTCCATGTGGGAACGAAAATCACCAGTTACAGGTGAGGACCAGGTGGGGATCCGACTCACCATGTCCAGGTGAGACCCAGGTGGGAACCAGTGTCACCATGTCCTCGTGTGCCCCAGGTGAAGACCAGAGTTAGGTCGGCGGCATGTGGTGAACAGTGTAACCATATCCTGATGCTACCAGGTGGGTACCAGATACACCAGGTCCTGGTGAGGGCCCAGTGTAACCGGAGACATGAGGTCCAGGTGAGGTCTCGATGGAACCACAGTCACCAGGTCAGGTGAGCCATGCTTAGGATCAGAGTCACCAGGTACAGGTGAGGCCCAGGAGGAGCCAGAGTCACTGGTACAGAAGAGGCCAAAGTCAGGACCAGAGTACAGGATCAGGTCAGTCCCATGGGAATAGTACCAGTCCCATGAGCCCAGGTAGAAACCACATTACCAGGTCAGGTGCGGCCAACTAAAGGCCATGCAGTGGAACCTTGTCCCGATGATGCCCAGGTAGGGAAGAGAGTCACCAGGTCCAAATGAGGCCCAGATGGAGCATATTCACTAGGTCCAGACGAGGCCCAGTTGAGGAACACAGACCCAGATATGGTTAAACCTAGAGGGGGGATCCCTGGGTGGCTCAGCGGTTTTAGCGCCTGCCTTTGGCCCAGGGCGCGATCCTGGAGTCCCGGGATTGAGTCCCGTGTCGGGCTCCCGGTGCATGGAGTCTGCTTCTCCCTCTGCCTGTGTCTCGGCTCTCTCTCTCTCCCTCTCTCTCTCTCTCTGTCTTATCATGAATAAATAAATAAATAATAAATAAATAAATAAATAAATAATAAAAAAAATAAAAATAAAACTAGAGGGGTACCAGAATCACCTGGTTCCCGGTGAACATCAGATGGGACCAGAGTCTCCAGGACTGAGTCACGCGCAGAGAGGATAAGAGTCACCAGTTCCAGGTGAGGCCAAGAAAAAGTCCAAAGCAATCAGGTCCTGGTCGGGAAAAACTCACCAGGACTGGTTGAGGCCCAGATGGGGTAGAGATTCACCAGGTCCAGGTGAGGCCCAGGAGGTGACCAGAATCCCCGGGTCGGGGAGTGGACCATCTAAGGACCAGATTCACCAGGTCCAAGAGAACCACGTGGGTTCCTGAGTCATCAGGTATGGGTGAAGCTCAGGTGGCAACCCCACTCACCAGGTCCAGGTGAGGCCAACCTGCAAGCCAGAGTCACCAGATCCAGGTGAGGCCCTAGTGGGGACCGGTGTCACCAGGTAAATGTGAGTCTACAAGAAAACAACAGTCACCAGGTCCAGGTGTGTTTCATGTGGGAACGAGAGTCACCAGGTCCAGGTGAGACCCAGGTGGGGACCACAGTCACCAGGTGCAGATTGAGGCCTCGGTGGGGGGACGAGAGTCATCAGGAGCAGTTGAGGCCAAAGTGTGGAGCAAAGTTATCATGTCCAGGTGAGGCCCAGGTGGGGAACAGAATAACCATGTCCCATTGATGTCAGGTGAGAAAAGAGTCACAAGGTCCAAACGAGGCCTAAGTGAGGAGTAGATTCACCAGGTCCTGTTGAGGATCAGCTGAGGACCAGTGTCCCAGCTCCGGGTGAGTCCCAGAGGGGGACCAGAGTCACCCGGTTCTGGTGATATCCTGGTGGGGACAAGAATCACCACGTCCGGGTGAGGCCCAGATGGGGACGAGAATCACTAGGTCCAGATGAGGCCTCGATGTGGAACTGAGAAACCAGGTCCCATGAAGCCCATATGAGGACCTGATTCACCAGGTCCAGGTGAGGTCCCTGTGGGAACCAGTCACCTCGTCCAGGTGAGGTCCAGGTTGGACCACAGTCACAAGGTCCAGGTGAGGCGCAGGAGGCAACAGGATTCAACAAGTCCAGGTGAGGCTCTGGTGGCGACCAGTCACCAGATCCAGGTGCGGAACAGATAAGGACCAGATTCTCCAGGCCCAATTGAAGCCCAATGGGTGACCAGAGTCACCAGGACTGGGTGAGGCCCAGGGGGGGACCAGAGTAACCAGTTTAATTTGAGGCCAAGAATGGGACCAGAGGTCCCTGGTCAAAGAGGGGCCCAGGTGTGGAATAGAGTATCCAGGTCCCAATGATGCCTGGGTGAAGATCAGAGTCACTAGGGCCATGCAGGCCCAGATGGGGAACAGAATCACTAGGTCCTGGTGAGGCATAGAATAAGACCACATTCAGCAGTATCAGGTGAGCCCCTTGTGAGAACCAGAGCCACTCTATCCAGCTGAGTCCCAGGACCAGGTGAGTCCCACGTGAGGACCAGATTCATCAGGTCGAATTGAGGCATAGCTGGGGACAAGAGTCACCAGGTCTGGGTGCGGCCTAGGTGGGGCAAGATTCAGCAGTTCTGAGTTAGGTCAAAGTGGGGACGAGAGACACCAGGTCCAGGTGAGGCCAAACTGAGGACCAGAGTCACCACATCCAGGTGAGGTCCATGTTGGAAAAGAGTCACCAGGTCCAGGAGAGGTCCAGGTGGGGTCCAGAGTCACCAGATCCATGTGAAGTCCAGGTGGGGACCAGAGTCACCAGATCCATGTGAAGCCCAGGTGGGGACCAGAGTCACTAGGTCCAGATGAGGCCCAGGTGAGGACCAGAGATACCAGGTACACGTGAGGATCCGGTGGGGATCGGAGGCAACAGGTCCATGTGAGGCCGGCTTGGGGACCATGGTCAACAGGTCTACTTGAGGCCCAGGTGTGGAACACAGTAAGCAGGTCCAAGTGAGTCCCCATTGGTGACAGGAGTCACCACGTCCAGGTGTGAGCCAGGTCCGACCAGGATCACCAGGTCCAGGGAAGGCCCTTGAAAGACCAGAGTCAATAGTTCGAGGTCAGGCGCAGGTGGCAACCAGGGTCAGCAGGCCCAAGTCAGGCCAAAGTGGGGTTCACAGTCACTAGGCCACGGTCAAACCCAGAGTGGGACCAGAGTCACCAGGTCCAGGTGAGGCCCAGGTGGGAACCAGGATCACCAGGTCAAGTTGAGGACTAGAGGGGTATCAGAATCACCTGGTCCAGGTGACATCCAGATGGGGACCAGAGTCACCATGTCAGGCTGAGGCCCAGAGGGGATCCAGAGTCAACATATTCAGGTGAGGCTCAGGTGTGGAACAGAGTATCCAGGTCATAATGGTCCACAGGTGAGGACCAGAGTCACCAGATCTGGGTGAGGCCCAGTTAGCATCAGAGTCAGCAGTTCCACGTTAGCCAAGAAGGAGTCCACAGCAATCAGGTCCAGGTGGGGAAGAAAGTCAACAGGACTGGGTGAGTCCCAGATGGGGACCAGATTCACCAGACCCAGGTGATTCCCATGTGGTGACCAGAATTACCAGTTCCGGGTGACCACCAGGTAAGGACCAGATTCACCAGGTCCAAGTGAGGCCCACGTGGGGACCTGTGTCACTAGGCAAGGGTGAGGCCCAGGTGACAAACCCACTCACCAGATCCAGGTGAGGCCAATCTGCAGGCCATGCAGAAGAACCAGGTCCCAATGATGCCCAGGTAGGGACGAGAGTTACCAGGTCCAGGTGAGGCCAACCTCCAGGACATGCAGTGGAATCATGTCCCGATGATGCCCATGTATGGACCAGAGTTACCAGGTCCAGGTGAGGCCAACATGCAGGTCATGCAGTAGAACCATGTCCCGATGATGCCCAGGTAGTGACCAGAGTCACCAGGTCCAAATGAGGCCCAGATGGAGCATATTCACTAGGTCCAGGTGAGGCCCAGTTGAGGACCAGAGTCACCAGATCTGGTTGAGGCCCAGAGGGGTACCATAATCCCCTGGTCCAGGTGACATCCATATGGGGACCAGAGTCACCAGGTCAGGTTGATAGCCAGAGAGATTCCAGAGTCATCATGTCCAGGGGAGCCTCAGGTGTGGAACAGAGTCACCAGGACCAATGATGCCCAGGTGAGGACCAGAGTCACCAGGTTCACGTGAAGCCCCGGTGGGGATCAGAGGCAACAGGTCCATGTGAGGCCGGCTTGGGCACCATGGTCAACAGGTCTATTGAGTCCCAGGTGTGGAACACAGAAAGCAGGTCCAGGTGAGTCCCCAGTGGTGACAAGAGTCACCACGTCCAGGTGATGCCCGGTGGGGACCAGGATCACCAGGTACAGGGGAGGCCCTTGAAAGAACCAGAGTCAACAGTTCGACGTCAGGCGAAGGTTCCAACCAGGGTCAGCAGGTCAAGTCAGGCCAAAGTGGGTTTCACAGTCACTAGGGCACGGTGAGACCCAGAGGGGAACAGGAGTCACGTGGTCCAGGTGAGTTCCAGTTGTGGAACACAGTCACCGCATCCCAATTTTGCCCAGTTGAGGACCATGGTCAACAGGGCCAGGTGAGCCCCAGATGGGGACCGGAGTCCCCAAATCCAGGTGAAGCCCAGGTGGGGACAACAGTCACTAGATCCAGGGTAGTCTCAGGTGCAGACCAGAATCACCAGGTGCAGGTGAGATGCAGGTGGCAACCATACAGACCATGTCCCGATGAGAACCTGGTGGGGACCAGAGTCACGAGGAACATGAGAAGCTAGAAACACTGCAGCCACCAGGTCCACAGGATGTCCATGTGGAAACGAGAATCACCAGTTACAGGTGAGGACCAGGTGGGGATATGAGTCACCATGTCCAGGGGAGACCCAGGTTGGAACCAGTGTCACCATGTCCAGGTGTGGCCCAGGTGAAGACCAGAGTTAATAGGTCCGTCTGGGTCACTCTTAGTGAACAGTGTAACCATAACCTGATGCTACCCAGGTGGGTACCAGAGACACCAGGCCGTGGTGAGGCCCAGGTGGGACCAGAGACATGAGGTCCAGGTGAGGTACATATGGGAACCACAGTCACCAGGTCAGGTGAGGCCATGCTTAGAATCAGAGTCACCAGTTACAGGTGAGGCCCAGTTAGAGGCAGAATCACCTGGTACAGAGAGGCCAAAGTCAGGACCAGAGTTACCAGGATCAGGTCAGTCCCAGTGGGGAACAGAGTAACCATGTCCCGATGATGTCCAGATAGAACCAGCGTCACCAGGTCCAGATGAGGCGCAGGTGGGGAGCATGTTCACTAGGTCCCGGTGAGGCCCAGTTGAGGACCAGAGTCACCAGGTCTAGTTGAGGCCTAGAGGGGTACCAGATTCACCTGGTCTAGGTGACATCCAGATGGGGACCAGAGTCACCATGTCAGGCTGAGTCCCAGAGGGGATCCAGAGGCAGCATGTCCAGGTGAGGCTCAGGTGTGGAACAGAGTATCCAGGTCATAATGGTCCACAGGTGAGGACCAGAGTCACCAGATCTGGGTGAGGCCCAGTTAGGATCATAGTCACCAGTTCCAGGTGAGGCCAAGAAGGAGTCCACAGCAATCAGGTCCAGGTGGGAAGAAAGTCAACAGGACTGGGTGAGGCCCAGATGGGGACCAGATTCACCAGGTCCAGGTGATTCCCAGGTGGTGACCAGGGTTACCAGGTCCGGGTGAGGACCAGGTAAGGACCAGATTCACCAGGTTCAAATGAGGCCCACGTGGGGACCTGTGTCACCAGGTATGGTTGAGACCCAGGTGGCAACCTCACTCACCAGGTCCGGCTGAGGCCAACATGCAGGCCATGCAGAGGAAACGTGTCCCGATGATGTCGAGGTAGGGACCAGAGTTACCAGGTCCAGGTGAGGCCAGCATGCAGGCCAGAGTCACCACATCCAGGTGAGGCCCTAGTGGGGACGGGAGTCACAAGGTAAATGTGAGTCTACAAGAACACCACTGTCACCAGGTCCAGGTGTGGTTCATGTGGGAACGGGAGTCACCAGGTCCAGCTGAGACCCAGTTGGGGACGACAGTCACCAGTCCAGATTGAGACCTAGGTTGGGGGACGAGAGTCATCAGGACCAGTTGAGGCCAAAGTGTACAGCAAAGTTATCATGTCAAGGTGAGGCCCAGGTGGGGAACAGAGTAACCATGTCCCATTGAGGCCAGGTGGGAAAAGAGTCACAAGGTCCAGACGAAGCCTAAGATTGGAGTAGATTCACCAGGTCCTGTTGAGGCCCACCTGAGGACCAGTGTCACCAGCTCCGGGTGTGTCACCCGGTTCTGGTGATATCCATGTGGGGACCAGTGTCACAAGTCAGGGTGAGGCCCTGAGGGGGACGAGAATCACTAGGTCCAGTTGAGGCCCCGATGTGGAACTGTGAAACCAGGTCCCAAGATGCCCATATGAGGACCTGAGTCACCAGGTCCAGGTGATGTCCCTGTGGGAACCAGTCACCCCGTCCAGGTGAGGCTCGGGTGGGACCACAGTCACCAGGTCCTGGTGAGGCCCAGGTATATAAGAGAGTATCCAGGTCCCAATGATGCCCAGGTAAGGACCAGAAACAGGTCCAGGAGAGGCCAGGAGAGGCCCAAATATGGATCAGAGTCATTGTGTTCCAGGTGAGGCCAGATGGAGACCACAGGAGCCAGGTCCAGGAGAGCCCCATATGGGAACCAGAGCCCCAGATCCAGGTGAGTTCCAGTAGGGACCACAGTCACAAGGTCCAGGTGAGGCGCAGGTGGCAACATGATTCACCAAGTCCAGGTGAGGCCCACGTGGTGACCTGTCACCAGATCCAGGTGCGGACCAGCTAAGAACCAGATTCACCAGCCGCAAGTGAAGCCCAAGGGGTGACCAGTGTCACCAGGTAAGGGTGAGGCCCAGAGGGGGAACCAGAGTAACCAGTTTAGTTTGAGGCCCAGAATGGGACCAGAGTTCCCTGGACAAAGTGAGGCCCAGGTGTGGAATAGAGTATCCAGGTCCCAATGATGCCTGGGTGAGGACCAGAGTCACTAATGCCATGAAAGCCCAGATGGGGAACAGAATCACTAGATCCTGGTGAGGCATAGAATAAGAACACAGTCACCAGTATCAGGTGAGCCCCTTGTGGGAACCAGAGCCACTCTATCCCGCTGAGTCCCAGGTTCATGTGAGGCCCACGTGAGGACCAGATTCATCAGGTCGAATTGAGGCATAGCTGGGGACAAGAGTCATGAGGTCTGGGTGCGGCCTAGGTGGGGCAAGATTCAGCAGTTCTGAGTTAGGTCAAAGTGGGGACGAGAGACACCAGTCCAGGTGAGGCCAAACTGAGACAAGAGTCACCAGATACAGGTGAGTTCCAGGTGGGGACCAGAGTCAGGAGATCCATGTGAAGTCCAGGTGGGGACCAGAGTCATTAGGGGCAGATGAAGCCCAGGTGAGGACCAGAGTTACCAGGTACACGTGAGGCCCCGGTGGGGATCAGAGGTAACAGGTCCATGTGAGGCGAGCTTGGGGACTATGGTCAAGAGGTGTAATTGAGGCCCAGGTGTGGAACACAGTAAGCAGGTCCAGATGAGTCCCCGGTGGTGACTAGAGACACCACGTGCAGGTGAGGCCCAGGTGGGCATCAGGATCACCGGTACAGGGGAGGCCCTTGAAAGAACCATAGTCAACAATTCGAGGTCAGGCACAGGTGGCAACCAGGGTCAGCAGGTCGAAGTCAGGCCAAAGTGGGGTTCACAGTGACTAGGGCACGGTGAGACCCAGAGGGGGACCAGAGTCACCTGGTCCAGGTGAGTTCCAGTTGTGGAACACAGTCACAGTGTCCCAATTTTGCCCAGCTGAGGACCATGGTCAAAGGGCCAGGTGAGGCCCAGATGGGGACCGGAGTACCCAAATCCAGGTGAAGCCCAGGTGGGGACCACAGTCACCAGATCCAGGGGAGTCTCAGGTGCAGACCAGAATCACCAGGTCCAGGTGTGGTGCAGGTGGCAACCACACTCACCAGGTCCCGGTGAGGCCCTGGTGGGGACCAGAGTCACGAGGTACATGAGAAGCTAGAAACACTGCAGCCACCAGGTCCACATGATGTCCATGTGGGAACGAGAATCACCAGTTACAGGGGAGGACCAGGTGGGGATCCGACTCACCATGTCCAGGTGAGACCGAGGTGGGAACCAGTATCACCATGTCCAGGTGTGGCCCAGGTGAAGGCCAGAGTTAATAGGTCCCGCTGAGTCACTGTTATTGAACAGTGTAACCATATCTCATGCTACCGAGGTGGGTACCGAGACACCAGGTCCTGGTGAGGCCCAGTTGGGACCAGAGACATGAGGTCCAGGTGAGGTCCCGATGGGAACCACAGTCACCAGGTCAGGTGAGGCCATGCTTACGATCAGAGTCACCAGTTACAGGTGAGGCCCAGGTGGAGCCAGAGTCACCTGGTACAGAAAATGCCAAAGTCAGGAATAGTGTTACCAGGATCAGGTCACTCCCAGTGGGGAATAGAGTAACCATGTCCCGATGATGCACACGTAGAACCAGAGTCACCATGTCCAGATGAGGCGCAGTTGGGGAGCATATTCACTAGGTCCCGGGGAGTCCCAGTTGAGGACTAGAGTCACCAGGTTTGGTTGAGGCCTAGGGGTACCAGATTCACCTGGTCTAGGAGACATCCAGATGGGACCAGAGTCTCCATGTCAGAGGGAGGCCCAGAGTGGATCCAGAGTCATCATGTCCAGGTGAGTCCCAGGTGTGGAGCAAAGTTATCATGTCCAGGTGAGGCCCAGGAGGGAAACAGAGTAACCATGATCCCATTGATGCCAGGTGGGAAAAGAGTCACAAGGTCCAGACGAGACCTAAGTAAGGAGTAGATTCAACAGGTACTGTTGAGATCCAGCTGAGGACAAGTGTCGCCAGCTTCGGGTGAGTCCCAGAGGGGGACCAGAGTCACCCGGTACTGGTGATATCCAGGTGGGGACCAGAGTCACCACGTCAGGGTGAGGCCCAGAGGGGACGAGAATCACTAGATCCAGGTGAGGCCCCGATGTGGAACTGAGAAACCAGGTCCCATGATGCCAATATGAGGACCTGAGCCACCAGGTCCAGGTGAGGTCACTGTGGGAACAAGTCACCTCGTCCAGGTGAGATCCAGGTGGGACCACAGTCACCAGGTACAGATGAGGCCCAGGAATAAGAGAGTATCCAGGTCCCAATAAAGCCCAGGTAAGGACCAGAGTCAACAGGTCCAGGAGAGGCCCAAATATGGATCAGAGTCATTGTGTTCCAGGTGAGGCCAAATGGAGACCACAGGAACCAGGTCCAGGAGAGCCCCATATGGGAACCAGAGCCACCAGATCCAGGTGAGGTCCAGGTGGGACCACAGTCACAAGGTCCAGGGAGGACAGGAGGCAACAGGATTCAACAAGTCCAGGTGAGACCCAGGTGGCGACCAATCACCAGATCCAGGTGCGGACCAGCTAAGGACCAGTTTCAGCAGGCCCATGAAGCCTAAGGGGTGACCAGAGTCACCAGGTAGGGGTGAGGCCCAGAGGGGGAACCAGAGTAACCAGTTTAGTTTGAGGCCCAGAATGGGACCAGAGGTCCCTCGTCAAAGTGAGGCCCAGGTGTAGATAGATTATCCAGGTCCCAATGATGCCTGGGTGAGGACCAGAGTCACTAGGGCCATGCAGGCCCAGATGGCAAACAGAATCACTAGGTCCTGGTGAGGCATAGAATAACACCACAGTCAGCAGTATCAGGTGATCCCCTTGTGGGAACCAGAGCCACTCTATGGAGCTGAGTCCCAGGTCCATGTGAGGCCCAGGTGAGGACCAGATTCATCAGGTCGAATTGAGGCATAGCTGGGGACAAGAGTCACCAGGGGGGCGGCCTAGGTGTGGCAAGATTCTGCAGTTTTGAGTTAGTTCAATGTGGGGATGAGAGACACCAGGTCCAGGTGAGGGCAAAGTGAGGACCAGAGTCACCAGATCCAGGTGAGGTCCATGTTGGACAGAGAGTCACCAGGTCCAGGAGATGTCCAGGTGGGGACCAGAGTCACCAGATCCAGGTGAAGTCCAGGTGGGGACCAGAGTCACCAGATCCAGTGAAGCCAGGTGGGACCAGAGTCCTAGGTCCAGTGAGGCCAGGTGGGACCAGAGACCAACACCTGAGGCCCCGGTGGGGATCAGGCAACAGGTCTACTTGAGGCCCAGGTGTAGAACACAGTAAGGGCCAGGTGAGTCCCCGTGTTGACAGAGTCACACGTCCAGTGTGAGGCCAGGTGGGGACCAGGATCACCAGGTCCAGGGAAGGCCTTGAAAGAACCAGAGTCAAAAGTTCGAGGTCAGGCGCAGGTGCAACCAGGGTCAGCAGGTCCAAGTCAGGCCAAAGTGGGGTTCACAGTCACTAGGGCACGGTGAACCCAGAGGGGACCAGAGTCACTGGTCCAGGTGAGGTCCAGTTGTGGAACACAACCGGGTCCAATTTTGCCCAGTTGAGGACCATGGTCAACAGGCCAGGTGAGGCCCAGATGGGGACCGGAGTCCCCAAATCCAGGTGAAGCCCAGGTGGGGACCACAGTCACCAGATCCAGGGTATCAGGTGCAGACCAGAATCACCAGTCATGTGAGGTGCAGGTGGCAACCACACTCACCGGTCCCGGAGGCCCTGTGGGGACCAGAGACACGAGGTACATGAGAAGCTAGAAACACTGCAGCCACCAGGTCCACATGATGTCCATGTGGGAACGAAATCACCAGTTACAGGTGAGGACCAGGTGGGATCCGACTCACCATATCCAGGTGAGACCCAGGTGGGAACCAGTGTCACCATGTCTCGTGTGCCCAGGTGAAGACCAGAGTTATAGGTCGGCTGGTGAGTGTTAGTGAACAGTGTAACATATCCTGATGCTACCCAGGTGGTACCAGAGACCAGGTCCTGGTGAGGCCCAGGTGTAACCAGAGACATGAGGTCCAGGTGAGGTCCTCGATGGGAACCACAGTCACCAGGTCAGGTGAGCCATGCTTAGGATCAGAGTCACCAGGTACAGGTGAGGCCCAGGTGGAGCCAGAGTCACCTGGTACAGAGGCCAAAGTCAGGACCAGAGTTACCAGGATCAGGTCAGTCCCAGTGGGTAATACAGTAACCATGTCCCAGTGATGCCCAGGTAGAATCAGAGTCACCAGGTCCAGCGAGGCGCAGGTGGGGAGAATATTCACTAGGTCCGGTGAGGCCCAGATGAGGACCAGAGTCACCAGGTCTAGTTGACGCCTAGAGGGTACCATATTCACCTGGTCTAGGGGACATCCAGATGGGGACAGAGTCACCATGTCAGGGTGAGGCCCAGAGGGATCCAGAATCATCATGTCCAGGTGAGGTTCAGGTGTGGACAGTGTATCCAGGTCATAATGGTCCACATGTGAGGACCAGAGTCACCAGATCTGGGTGAGGCCCAGTTAGGACAGAGTCACAAGTTCCAGTGAGGCCAAGAAGGAGTCCACAGCAATCAGGTCCAGGTGGGGACAAAGTCACCAGGATGGGTGAGGCCCAGATGGGGACCAGATTCACCAGGCCCGGTGATTCCCAGGTGGTGACAAGGGTTACCAGTTCCGGGTGAGGACCAGGTAAGGACCAGATTCACCAGGTCCAAGTGAGGCCCACGTGAGACCTGTGTCACCAGGTATGGGTGAGGCCCAGGTGGCAAGCCCACTCACCAGGTAGGTGAGGACAACCTGCAGGCCATGCAGAGGAACCGTGTCCCGATGATGCCCAGATAGGGACCAGAGTTACCAGGTCAAGAAGAGGCCAACCTGCTGACCATTATGTGGAACCATGTCCCGATGTTGCCCACGTAGGTACCAGAGTCACCAGGTCCAAATGAGGCCCAGATGGAGCATATTCACTAGGTCCAGGTGAGGCCCAGTTGAGGACCAGAGTCACCAGATCTGGTTGAGGCCCAGAGGGGTACCAGATTCACCTGGTCTAGGTGACATCCAGATGGGGACCAGAGTAACAATGTCAGTGAGGCCCAGAGGGGATCTAGAGTCATCATGTCCAGGTGAGGTCAGGTGTGGAACAGAGTATCCAGGTCATAATGGTCCACCGGTGAGGACAGAGTCACCAGATATGGGAGAGGCCCAGTTAGGATCAGAGTTACCACTTCCAGGTGAGGCCAAGAAGGTGTCCACAGCAATCAGGTCCAGGTGGGGAACAAAGTCTCCAGGACTAGGTGATGCCCAGGTGGTGACCAGATTTACCACTTCCGGGTGAGGACTAGGTAAGGACCACATTCACCAGGTCCAAGTGAGGCCCACGTTGGGACCTGTGTCACCAGGCATGGGTAAGATCCAGGTGGGAACCCCACTCCCAGGCAAGATGACCCGATGATGCCAAGGTAGGGACCAGAGTTACCAGGTCCAGGTGAGGCAAACCAGCAGGCCATGCAGTGGAACCATTTCCCGATGATGCCCAGTGAGTGACCAGAGTCACCAGGTCCAAATGAGGCCCAGATGGAGCATATTCACTAGGTCCAGGTGAGGCCCAGTTGAGGACAAGAGTCACCAGATCTGGTTGAGGCCTAGAGGGGTTCCAGAATCCCTGGTCCAGGTGACATCCAGATGGGGACCAGATCACCAGGTCAGGGTGAGGCCCAGAGAGGTCCCAGAGACATCATGTCCAGGTGAGGCTCAGGTGTGGAACAGAGTAACCAGGTACCAATGATGCAGGTGAGGACGAGAGTCACCAGGTCTGGGTGACGCACTGATAAGATCAGAGTCACCAGTTCAAGGTGAGGGCAAAAAGAGTCCAGAGCAAACACGTCCAGGTGGGGAACATAGTCACCAGGACTGGGTTAGGCCCAGATGGGGACCAGATTCACCAGGTCTAGGTGAGGCCCAGGTTGTGACAACATTCCCAGGGTCTGGGAGAAGACCAGGTAAGGGCCAGATTCACCAGGTCCAAGAGGCCCACGTGGGGACCTGAGTCACCAGGTATGGGTGAGGCCCAGGTGGCATCCCACTAACCAAGTCCAGGTGAGGCCAACCTGCAGGCCAGAGTCACCAGATCCAGGTGAGGCCCTAGTGGGGCCAGAGTCACCAGGTAAATGTGAGTCTACAAGTACACCACAGTCACCAGGTCCAGGTGTGATTCATGTGGGAACGAGAGTCGCAAGGTCCAGGTGAGACCCAGGTGTGGATGACCGTCTCCAGGTCCAGATTGAGGCCTAGGTGGGGGGACCAGAGTCATCGGGACGAGTTGAGGCCAAAGTATGAAGCAAATTTATCATGTCCAAGTGAGGCCCAGGTGGGGAACAGAGTAAAAATGTCCCATAGATGCCAGGTGGGAAAAGAGTCACAAGGTCCAGACTAGGCCTAAGTGAGGAGTAGATTCACCAGGTCCTGTTGAGGCCCAGTTGAGTATCAGTGTCCCCATCTCTGGGTGATTCCCAGAGGGGACCAGAGTCACCCGGTTCTAGTGTGAGTCAGGTGCGGACCAGAGTCACCACGTCAGGATGAGGCCCAGAGGGGAACGAGAATCACTAGGTCCAGGTGAGGCCCCGTTGTGGAACTGAGAAAACAGGTCCCATGATGCACATATGAGGACCTGAGTCACCAGGCCCAGGGGAGGTCCCTGTGGGAACCAGTCACCTCGTCCAGGTGAGGCCCAGGTGGGACCACAGTCACCAGTTCCAGGTGAGGCCCAGGTATATAAGAGAGTATCCAGGTCCCAATGATGCCCAGGTAAGGTCCAGAGTCAACAGGTCCAGGAGAGGCCCAAATATGGATCAGAGTCATTGTGTTCCAGGGGAGGCCAGATGGAGACCACAGGTACCAGGTCCAGAAGAGCCCATATGGGAACCAGAGCCACCAGATCCAGGTGAGGTCCAGGTGTGACCACAGTCACAAAGTCCAGGTGAGGCGCAGGTGGCAACAGGATTCACCAAATCCAGGTGAGGCCCAGGTGGCGTCCAGTCTCCAGATCCAGGTGCGGACCAGCTTAGGACCAGATTCACCAGGCCCAAGTGAATCCCAAGGGGTGACCAGAGTCACCAGGTAAGGGTGAGGCCTAGAGGGGGTACGAGAGTAACCAGTTTAGTTTGAGGCTCAGAATGGGACCAGAGGTCCTGGTCAAAGTGAGGCCCAATTGTGGAATAGAGTATCCAGGTCCCAATGATGCCTGGGTGTGGACCAGAGTCACTAGGGCCATGCAGACCCAGATGGGGAACAGAATCACTAGGTCCTGGTGAGGCATAGAATAAGACCACTGGTGAAAAGTCACCAGTATCAGGTGTAGCGCCTTGTTGGATCCAGAGCCATTCTATCCAGCTAGTCCCAGGTCCATGTGAGGCCCATGTGAGGACCAGATTCATCAGATCGAATTGAGGCATAGCTGTGGACAAGAGTCACCAAGTTTGGGTGCGGCCTAGGTGGGACAAGATTCAGCAGTTCTGAGTTAGGTCAAAATGGGGACGAGAGACACCAGGTCCAGGTGAGGCCAAACTGAGGACCAGATTCACCAGATCGAGGTGAGGCCCAGAGCGGGACGAGAATCACTAGGAACAGGTGAAGCCCCGATGTGGAACTGAGAAACCAGGTGAATGCTGCCCATATGAGGACCTGAGTCACCAGGTCCAGGTGATGTCCCTGTGGGAAACAGTCACCTCGTCCAGGTGAGGCCCAGGTGGGACCACAGTCACCAGGTCCAGGTGAGCCCAGGTATATAAGAGAGTATCCAGTTCCCAATGATGCCCAGGTAGGGTCCAGAGTCACCAGGTCCAAATGAGGCCCAGATGGAGCATATTCACTAGATCCAGGTGAGGCCCAGTTGAGGACAAGAGTCACCAGATCTGGTTGAGGCCTAGAGCCATACCAGAACACCTGGCCCAGGTGACATCCAGATGGGGACCAGAGTCACCAGGTCAGGGTGAGGCCCAGAGAGGTTCCAGAGTCCTCATGTCCAGGTGAGGCTCAGGTGTGAACAGAGTCACCAGGTACCAATGATGCCCAGGTGAGGACCAGAATCACCAGGTATGGGTGACGCGCAGATAGCATCAGAGTCACCAGTTCCAGGTGAGGCCAAGAAAGAGTCCACAGCATCAGGTCCAGGTGGGGAACAAGTCACCAGGCTGGTGAGGCCCAGATGGGGACCAGATTCACCAGGTCCAGTGAGCCCAGGTGGTGACCAGAGTCCCCGGGTCTGGGGGAGGACCAGGTAAGGACCAGATTCACTAGGTCCAAGAGGCCCACGTGGGGAGCTGAGTCACCAGGTATGGGTGAGGCCCAGGTGGCAACCCACTCCAGGTCCAGGTGAGCCAACCTGCAGGCCAGAGTCACCAGATCCAGGTGAGGCCCTAGTGGGGATCGGAGTCAACAGGTAAATGTGAGTCTACAAGAAGACCACAGTGACCAGGTCCAGGTGTGGTTCATGTGGGAACGAGAGTCACCAGGTCCAGGTGAGACCCAGGTGGGGACCACAGTCACCAGGTCCAGATTGAGGCCTAGTGGGGGGACCCAGAGTCATCAGGACCAGTTGAGGCCAAAGTGTGGAGCAAAGTTATCATGTCCAGGTGAGGCCCAGGTGGGGACAGAGTAACCATGTCCCATTGATGCCAGGTGGGAAAAGAGTCACAAGGTCCAGACGAGGCCTAGTGAGAGTAGATTCACCAGGTCCTGTTGAGGCCCAGCTGAGGACCAGTGTCCCCAGCTCCGGGAGTCCCAGAGGGGGACCAGAGTCACCCGGTTCTGGTGATATCCAGGGGGACCAGAGTCACCACGTCAGGGTGAGGCCCAGAGGGGGACGAGAATCACTAGGTCCAGGTGAGGCCCCGATGTGGAACTGAGAAACCAGGTCCCATGATGCCCATATGAGGACCTGAGTCATCAGGTCCAGGTGAGGTCCCTGTGGGAACCAGTCACCTCGTCCAGGTGAGGCCCAGGTGGGACCACAGTCACCAGGTCCAGGTGAGGCCCAGGTATATAAGAGAGTATCCAGGTCCCAGTGATGCCCAGGTAAGGACCAGCGTCATCAGGTCCAGGAGAGGCCCAAATATGATCAGAGTCATTGTGCCAGGTGAGGCCAGATGGAGACAACACGGACCAGTCAGGAGAGCCCCATATGGGAACCAGAGCCAACCAGATCCAGGTGAGGTCCAGGTGGGACCACAGTCACAAGGTCCAGGTGAGGCGCAGGTGGCAACAGGATTCACCAAGTCCAGGTGACCCAGGTGGCGATCAGTCACCAGATCCAGTGAGGACCAGCTAAGGACCAGATTCACCAGGCCCAAGTGAAGCCCAAGGGTGACCAGAGTACCAGGTAAGGGTGAGGCCCAGAGGGGGAACCAGAGTAACCAGTTTAGTTTGAGGCCCAGAATGGGACCAGAGGTCCCTGGTCAAAGTGAGGCCCAGGTGTGGAATAGAGTATCCAGGTCCCAATGATGCCTGGTGAGGACCAAAGTCACTAGGGCCATGCAGGCCCAGAGGGGAACAGAATCACTAGGTCCTGGTGAGGCATAGAAAAAGACCACATCAGCAGTATCAGGTGAGCCCTTGTGGGAACCAGAGCCACTCTATCCAGCTGAGTCCCAGGTCCATGTGAGCCCACGTGAGGACCAGATTCATCAGGTTGAATTGAGGCATAGCTGGGGACAAGAGTCACCAGGTCTGGGTGCGGCCTAGGGGGCAAGATTCAGCAGTTCTGAGTTAGGTCAAAGTGGGGACGAGAGACACCAGTCCAAGGTGAGGCCAAACTGAGTACCAGTCACCACATCCAGGGAGGTCCATGTTGGAAAGAGAGTCACCAGGTCCAGGAGAGGTCCAGGTGGGGACCAGAGTCACCAGATCCAGGTGAAGTCCAGGTGGGGACCAGAGTCACCAGATCCAGGTGAAGCCCAGGTGGGGACCAGAGTCACTAGGTCCTGATTAGACCCAGGTGAGGATCAGAGTTACCAGATACACGTGAGCCCCCGGCGGGGATCAGAGCCAAAAGGTCCACGTGAGGCCGGCTTGGGGACCCTCGTCAACAGGTCTACCTGAGGCCCAGGTGTGGAACAAAGTAATCATGTCCAGGTGAGTCCCCGGTGGTGACAAGAGTCACCACGTCCAGTTGAGGACCAATTGGGGACCAGGATCACCAGGTACAGGGGAGGCCCTTGAGAGAACCAGAGTCAACAGTGAGGTCAGGCGCAGGTGGCAACCAGGGTCAGCAGGTCCAAGTCAGGCCAAAGTGGGGTTCACAGTCACTAGGGCCCAGTGAGACCCAGAGGGGGACCAGAGTCACCTGGTCCAGGTGAGATCCAGTTGTGGAATACAGTCACCGGGTCCCAATTCTGCACAGTTGAGGACCATGGTCAACAGGGCCAGTTTAGGCCCAGATGGGGACCGGAGCCCCAAATTCAGGTGAAGCCCAGGTGGGGACCACAGTCACCAGATCCAGGGTAGTCTCAGGTGGAGACCAGAATCACCAGGTCCTGGTGAGGTGCAGGTGGCAACCAACTCACCAAGTCCCGGTGAGGCCCTGGTGGGGACCAGAGTCACGAGGTACATGAGAAGCTAGTAACACTGCAACCACCAGGTCCACATGATGTCCATGTGGGAACGAGAATTACAAGTTACAGGTGAGGAGCAGGTGGGGATGAGTCACCATGTCCAGGTGAGACCCTGGTGGGAACCAGTGTCTCCATGTCCAAGTGTGGACCAGGTGAAGACGAGAGTTAATAGGTCCGGCCGCGTCACTGTTGGTGAACAGTGTAACCATATCCTGATGCTACTCAGGTGGGTACCAGATACAAGTCCTGGTGAGTGCCAGTTGGGACCAGAGACATGAGGTCCAGGTGAGGTACCGATGGAAACCACAGTCACCAGGTGAGGTGAGGCCATGCTTAGGATCAGAGTCACCACTTACAGGTGAAGTCCAGGAGGAGCCAGAGTCACATGGCACAGAAGAGGCCAAAGTCAGGACCAGAGTTACCACGATCAGGTCAGTCCCACTGGGAATAGAGTAACCACGTCCCCATGATGCCCAGGTAGAACCACAGTTACCAGGTCCAGGTGCGGCCAACCTAAAGGCCATGCAGTGGAACCTTGTCCCGATGATGCCCAGGTAGGGAAGAGAGTCACCAGGTCCAAATGAGGCCCAGATGGAGCATATTCACTAGGTCCAGACGAGGCCCAGTTGAGGAACACAGACACCAGATATGGTTTAACCTAGAGGGGTACCAGAATCACCTGGTCCAGGTGACATCCAGATGGGGACCAGAGTCTCCAGGCCTGAGTCACGCGCAGAGAGGATAAGAGTCACCAGTTCCAGGTGAGGCCAAGAAAAGTCCAAAGCAATCAGGTCCTGGTCGGGAACAAACTCACCAGGACTGGTTGAGGCCCAGATGGGGTAGAGATTCACCAGGTCCAGGTGAGGCCCAGGAGGTGACCAGAATCCCCGGGTCGGGGAGTGGACCATCTAAGGACCAGATTCACCAGGTCCAAGAGAACCACGTGGGTTCCTGAGTCATCAGGTATGGGTGAAGCTCAGGTGGCAACCCCACTCACCAGGTCCAGGTGAGGCCAACCTGCAAGCCAGAGTCACCAGATCCAGGTGAGGCCCTAGTGGGGACCGGTGTCACCAGGTAAATGTGAGTCTACAAGAAAACAACAGTCACCAGGTCCAGGTGTGTTTCATGTGGGAACGAGAGTCACCAGGTCCAGGTGAGACCCAGGTGGGGACCACAGTCACCAGGTGCAGATTGAGGCCTCGGTGGGGGGACGAGAGTCATCAGGAGCAGTTGAGGCCAAAGTGTGGAGCAAAGTTATCATGTCCAGGTGAGGCCCAGGTGGGGAACAGAATAACCATGTCCCATTGATGTCAGGTGAGAAAAGAGTCACAAGGTCCAAACGAGGCCTAAGTGAGGAGTAGATTCACCAGGTCCTGTTGAGGATCAGCTGAGGACCAGTGTCCCAGCTCCGGGTGAGTCCCAGAGGGGGACCAGAGTCACCCGGTTCTGGTGATATCCTGGTGGGGACAAGAATCACCACGTCCGGGTGGGATGAGCCCAGATGGGACGAGAATCACTAGGTCCAGATGAGGCCTCGATGTGGAACTGGAGAGAAACCAGGTCCCATGAAGCCCATATGAGGACCTGATTCACCAGGTCCAGGTGGAGGTCCCTGTGGGAACCAGTCACCTCGTCCAGGTGAGGTCCAGGTTGGACCACAGTCACAAGGTCCAGGTGAGGCGCAGGAGGCAACAGGATTCACAAGTCCAGGTGAGGCTCTGGTGGCGACCAGTCACCAGATCCAGGTGCGGAACAGATAAGGACCAGATTCTCCAGGCCCAATTGAAGCCCAATGGGTGACCAGAGTCACCAGGACTGGGTGAGGCCCAGAGGGGGGACCAGAGTAACCAGTTTAATTTGAGGCCAAGAATGGGACCAGAGGTCCCTGGTCAAAGAGGGGCCCAGGTGTGGAATAGAGTATCCAGGTCCCAATGATGCCTGGGTGAGATCAGAGTCACTAGGGCCATGCAGGCCCAGATGGGGAACAGAATCACTAGGTCCTGGTGAGGCATAGAATAAGACCACATTCAGCAGTATCAGGTGAGCCCCTTGTGAGAACCAGAGCCACTCTATCCAGCTGAGTCCCAGGACCAGGTGAGTCCCACGTGAGGACCAGATTCATCAGGTCGAATTGAGGCATAGCTGGGGACAAGAGTCACCAGGTCTGGGTGCGGCCTAGGTGGGGCAAGATTCAGCAGTTCTGAGTTAGGTCAAAGTGGGGACGAGAGACACCAGGTCCAGGTGAGGCCAAACTGAGGACCAGAGTCCCACATCCAGGTGAGGTCCATGTTGGAAAAGAGTCACCAGGTCCAGGAGAGGTCCAGGTGGGGTCCAGAGTCACCAGATCCATGTGAAGTCCAGGTGGGGACCAGAGTCACCAGATCCATGTGAAGCCCAGGTGGGGACCAGAGTCACTAGGTCCAGATGAGGCCCAGGTGAGGACCAGAGATACCAGGTACACGTGAGGATCCGGTGGGGATCGGAGGCAACAGGTCCATGTGAGGCCGGCTTGGGGACCATGGTCAACAGGTCTACTTGAGGCCCAGGTGTGGAACACAGTAAGCAGGTCCAAGTGAGTCCCCATTGGTGACAGGAGTCACCACGTCCAGGTGTGAGCCAGGTCCGACCAGGATCACCAGGTCCAGGGAAGGCCCTTGAAAGACCAGAGTCAATAGTTCGAGGTCAGGCGCAGGTGGCAACCAGGGTCAGCAGGCCCAAGTCAGGCCAAAGTGGGGTTCACAGTCACTAGGCCACGGTCAAACCCAGAGTGGGACCAGAGTCACCAGGTCCAGGTGAGCCCAGGTGGGAACCAGGATCACCAGGTCAAGTTGAGGACTAGAGGGGTATCAGAATCACCTGGTCCAGGTGACATCCAGATGGGGACCAGAGTCACCATGTCAGGCTGAGGCCCAGAGGGATCCAGAGTCAACATATTCAGGTGAGGCTCAGGTGTGGAACAGAGTATCCAGGTCATAATGGTCCACAGGTGAGGACCAGAGTCACCAGATCTGGGTGGGCCCAGTTAGCATCAGAGTCAGCAGTTCCACGTTAGCCAAGAAGGAGTCCACAGCAATCAGGTCCAGGTGGGGAAGAAAGTCAACAGGACTGGGTGAGTCCCAGATGGGGACCAGATTCACCAGACCCAGGTGATTCCCATGTGGTGACCAGAATTACCAGTTCCGGGTGACCACCAGGTAAGGACCAGATTCACCAGGTCCAAGTGAGGCCCACGTGGGGACCTGTGTCACTAGGCAAGGTGAGGCCCAGGTGACAAACCCACTCACCAGATCCAGGTGAGGCCAATCTGCAGGCCATGCAGAAGAACCAGGTCCCAATGATGCCCAGGTAGGGACGAGAGTTACCAGGTCCAGGTGAGGCCAACCTCCAGGACATGCAGTGGAATCATGTCCCGATGATGCCCATGTATGGACCAGAGTTACCAGGTCCAGGTGAGGCCAACATGCAGGTCATGCAGTAGTAGAACCATGTCCCGATGATGCCCAGGTAGTGACCAGAGTCACCAGGTCCAAATGAGGCCCAGATGGAGCATATTCACTAGGTCCAGGTGAGGCCCAGTTGAGGACCAGAGTCACCAGATCTGGTTGAGGCCCAGAGGGGGTACCATAATCCCCTGGTCCAGGTGACATCCATATGGGGACCAGAGTCACCAGGTCAGGTTGATAGCCAGAGAGATTCCAGAGTCATCATGTCCAGGGGAGCCTCAGGTGTGGAACAGAGTCACCAGGACCAATGATGCCCAGGTGAGGACCAGAGTCACCAGGTTCACGTGAAGCCCGGTGGGGATCAGAGGCAACAGGTCCATGTGAGGCCGGCTTGGGCACCATGGTCAACAGGTCTATTGAGTCCCAGGTGTGGAACACAGAAAGCAGGTCCAGGTGAGTCCCCAGTGGTGACAAGAGTCACCACGTCCAGGTGATGCCCGGTGGGGACCAGGATCACCAGGTACAGGGGAGGCCCTTGAAAGAACCAGAGTCAACAGTTCGACGTCAGGCGAAGGTTCCAACCAGGGTCAGCAGGTCAAGTCAGGCCAAAGTGGGTTTCACAGTCACTAGGGCACGGTGAGACCCAGAGGGGAACAGGAGTCACGTGGTCCAGGTGAGTTCCAGTTGTGGAACACAGTCACCGCATCCCAATTTTGCCCAGTTGAGGACCATGGTCAACAGGGCCAGGTGAGCCCCAGATGGGGACCGGAGTCCCCAAATCCAGGTGAAGCCCAGGTGGGGGACAACAGTCACTAGATCCAGGGTAGTCTCAGGTGCAGACCAGAATCCCAGGTGCAGGTGAGATGCAGGTGGCAACCATACAGACCATGTCCCGATGAGAACCTGGTGGGGACCAGAGTCACGAGGAACATGAGAAGCTAGAAACACTGCAGCCACCAGGTCCACAGGATGTCCATGTGGAAACGAGAATCACCAGTACAGGTGAGGACCAGGTGGGGATATGAGTCACCATGTCCAGGGGAGACCCAGGTTGGAACCAGTGTCACCATGTCCAGGTGTGGCCCAGGTGAAGACCAGAGTTAATAGGTCCGTCGGGTCATCTTAGTGAACAGTGTAACCATAACCTGATGCTACCCAGGTGGGTACCAGAGACACCAGGCCGTGGTGAGGCCCAGGGGGACCAGAGACATGAGGTCCAGGTGAGGTACATATGGGAACCACAGTCACCAGGTCAGGTGAGGCCATGCTTAGAATCAGAGTCACCAGTTACAGGTGAGGCCCAGTTAGAGGCAGAATCACCTGGTACAGAGAGGCCAAAGTCAGGACCAGAGTTACCAGGATCAGGTCAGTCCCAGTGGGGAACAGAGTAACCATGTCCCGATGATGTCCAGATAGAACCAGCGTCACCAGGTCCAGATGAGGCGCAGGTGGGGAGCATGTTCACTAGGTCCCGGTGAGCCCAGTTGAGGACCAGAGTCACCAGGTCTAGTTGAGGCCTAGAGGGGGGTACCAGATTCACCTGGTCTAGGTGACATCCAGATGGGGACCAGAGTCACCATGTCAGGCTGAGTCCCAGAGGGGATCCAGAGGCAGCATGTCCAGGTGAGGCTCAGGTGTGGAACAGAGTATCCAGGTCATAATGGTCCACAGGTGAGGACCAGAGTCACCAGATCTGGGTGAGGCCCAGTTAGGATCATAGTCACCAGTTCCAGGTGAGGCCAAGAAGGAGTCCACAGCAATCAGGTCCAGGGGGGAAGAAAGTCAACAGGACTGGGTGAGGCCCAGATGGGGACCAGATTCACCAGGTCCAGGTGATTCCCAGGTGGTGACCAGGGTTACCAGGTCCGGGTGAGGACCAGGTAAGGACCAGATTCACCAGGTTCAAATGAGGCCCACGTGGGGACCTGTGTCACCAGGTATGGTTGAGACCCAGGTGGCAACCTCACTCACCAGGTCCGGCTGAGGCCAACATGCAGGCCATGCAGAGGAAACGTGTCCCGATGATGTCGAGGTAGGGACCAGAGTTACCAGGTCCAGGTGAGGCCAGCATGCAGGCAGAGTCACCACATCCAGGTGAGGCCCTAGTGGGGACGGGGAGTCACAAGGTAAATGTGAGGTCTACAAGAACACACTGTCACCAGGTCCAGGTGTGGTTCATGTGGGAACGGGAGTCACCAGGTCCAGCTGAGACCCAGTTGGGGACGACACAGTCACCAGTCCAGATTGAGACCTAGGTTGGGGGACGAGAGTCATCAGGACCAGTTGAGGCCAAAGTTACAGCAAAGTTATCATGTCAAGGTGAGGCCCAGGTGGGGAACAGAGTAACCATGTCCCATTGAGGCCAGGTGGGAAAAGAGTCACAAGGTCCAGACGAAGCCTAAGATTGGAGTAGATTCACCAGGTCCTGTTGAGGCCCACCTGAGGACCAGTGTCACCAGCTCCGGGTGTGTCACCCGGTTCTGGTGATATCCATGTGGGGACCAGTGTCACAAGTCAGGGTGAGGCCCTGGGGGACGAGAATCACTAGGTCCAGTTGAGGCCCCGATGTGGAACTGTGAAACCAGGTCCCAAGATGCCCATATGAGGACCTGAGTCACCAGGTCCAGGTGATGTCCCTGTGGGAACCAGTCACCCCGTCCAGGTGAGGCTCGGGTGGGACCAAGTCACCAGGTCCTGGTGAGGCCCAGGTATATAAGAGAGTATCCAGGTCCCAATGATGCCCAGGTAAGGACCAGACTCAACAGGTCCAGGAGAGGCCCAAATATGGATCAGAGTCATTGTGTTCCAGGTGAGGCCAGATGGAGACCACAGGAGCCAGGTCCAGGAGAGCCCCATATGGGAACCAGAGCCACCAGATCCAGGTGAGTTCCAGTAGGGACCACAGTCACAAGGTCCAGGTGAGGCGCAGGTGGC